>NW_026652297.1:6789334-6969530 GCF_009828535.3 Hylobates moloch | reverse complement strand
TCCCTCCTTCCTCCTTCCCTCCTTCCCTTCCTTCCTTCCCTCTTTTTGTCTTTCCTTCCTTTCTCTTTCTTTCTTTGCACAAAGACATAAACTAAAAATCACAGAAACTAAGATCACACAGCTACTAAGTTCACAATGTAGATTTCTTGTTTCTCTCTTTAAAAAGGCTATCATGTTGTGGGGAAACATAAACCAACATCAGGATAGTTGAGTGACAGTGTGATGCTAACTATAAGGACAACAGGAGTTCAGGTACTCAGCAACCTCAGAGCCTCAGCAACCTCAGAGCTTGGTGTGCCCTGAGGGCAGTCACACCCCATTTGCCCATAGTTGTAACTGACCACTCTGTTGTTATTGTGACACTTATGGAAGTTCTCAGCAGAATGATGATGATGACGGTGAGGATAAATAACATTCACTGAGTATTTATTTTGAGTGTACATGTAAGTACTCAACGAATGACTATAATCCACAAGATATATCTAAGAGTTTTAAATGTATCTCATATCCTCACAACATTTCTAGGGGATAAATACTATTATTATCTCCATTTTACAGATGAGGTAACTGATTCTGAATACGGAGTAACTTGCCCAAGGCCATATAGCCAATAAGTATCAGATCTGGGGCTCAAATTAAGAGGCACAGGTGTCAGTTTCAAGATTAGACTGATAACCATAAAAGTACCCACAATGTCACTGTGCATAGTCAATGACAGCTAAAAAATCTTATGGGTAATGATTCACTTCAAGAGATAACGAGCTTTTGCAAGCCTCCTTCCTTCATGTTTTTCTTTCTTTCTTCCTTTCTACTTTCCAATTGTCCTGCACCTTCATTCCATCAGCCTTTTTATACCCTGCCGTGTGCCAAACAACAGGATGTGTCCTGGACATCGAAAGAGAAGCAAGACCGAGTCTAGTCTCAGCAAAGCGAGGCAGGAAAGCAGGATTTCCTGAGAAGTTCTGAGTCTCACCTGCTAGTGGGCCAGGAGAGAGGGTGCTGTTGCCCTAGTCAACATACTCTGCTCTTATGCTTGTGTACAGGAAGGTGCTGCCCATGTTCCATCCTGAGCATGAAAATAAATGTTCTAGTACCTGAACTCCTGTTGTCCTTATACTTAGCATCACACTGTCACTCAACTATCCTGATGTTGGTTTATGTTTCCCCACAACATGATAGCCTTTTTAAAGAGAGAAACAAGAAATCTACATTGTGAACTTAGTAGCTGTGTGATCTTAGTTTCTGTGATTTTTAGTTTATGTCTTTTGTGCAAAGAAAGAAAGAGAAAGGAAGGAAAGACAAAAAGAGGGAAGGAAGGAAGGAAGGGAAGGAGGGAAGGAGGAAGGAGGGAGGGAAGGAAGGAAGGAAGGAAGGAAGGAAGGAAGGAAGGAAGGAAGGAAGGAAGGAAGGAAGGAGGAAGGAAGGAAGGAAGGAAGGAAGGAAGGAAGGAAGGAAGGAAGGAAGGAAGGAAGGAGAGAGAAAGGGATAACTAGTCACTTTTGCATAAGAACAACAGGGTGTCCAGGAAGGAGAGTACCAGGCAGGTACCACAGAGAAATGGCCATAGGAGTGGGGCTAAAATGTTCTCATATATTTCATGAAGCTCTTGTCTCAGTGGATCAAGGAGGGAAGGAGTGCCCTCAGCTGTGTGGGCAGGGGTCTGCTCCAGGGACAAGAATAGGCCAGGAGACTCAGCTTGAGTTGCATCTCTTCAAGTTTAGTGGAGGGTGTTCTATAAGCAAAGTCCTCTGGCTTCTAGTAAGAAATGAGGCAAAAGAAGCAGAAGCCAGGCTGGGCAGGGTGGCTCGCTCCTGTAATCCCAGCATTTTGGGAGGCCGAGGTGGGTGGATTTGGATTGCTTGAGCACAGGAGTGTGAGACCAGCCCAGGCAACATGGCAAAACCCCATCTCTAAAAAAAGTACAAAAATTAACTGGGTGTGATGGTCCGTGCCTGTAGTCCCCGCTACTCAGGAGGCTGAGGTGGGACAGTTGCTTGAGCAGGGAAGGTTGAGGCTGTAGTGAGCTGTGATTGGGCCACCGCACCCTAGCCTGGGTGACAGAGCAAGACCTTGTCTCAAAATAAATAAATAAAAATATATATAAATTAAAATTTAAAAATAAATAAATTGGAAATAAGTCCAGGATATTGATTCATTCTGTTCAAAAATCGATTATTCAGCAAAATTAGTTTGATGACAGTGTATTGGACCTATACTAAAAAATAAATGTGTGCAGCATCTTTTATTCAAAAATTTTGAAATGTATGAAGTATCCTAAATTCTTTGATGAAAGCAACATGAATAAGGATCATTTTGCTTACTGTATCATTTCACATTCACAGACATTATTCAGACTTCAGTGTTTCTCTCCAACTCATCTTTTCTTCTATATGACGCTCCTGCAAGGAATGGGTCTCATAGCTTAGGCAGTGTTAAGAGCATAGAATCTGAATCCGAGTTCTGAGTATAAGTCTCAGCTTACTGCCACTTACTGCCTATGTGACCTTGAGCAAGTTATTGAAACCACTTTTATCTCAGTTTCTATAAAATGATGATGACAATAATAGTACCTACCACACTGGGTTGCTATGAGAATTAAATGGATTAATGTTTATAAAGCATTTGAAATGGTGTGTCTCACCTAGTAAGAACTAGATAAGCATTTCTTAAATAAATCACCTCTCTCTCTGAGTGCTTCATTTAGTTCTAAAAGAATCATTTCAAACAAATGTTCAATCAAAACCTCTATCCAAACAGAACTAAGATTTTACCACCTATCTCTCACACTCTGACTGTCCCTGGCCTACCATCTTTGGGTGGCAGGGATCATCTGATCATATGAATTTGTTTTGTGCAGAATGGTGTGTGGCACATAGTAAAGTGCTCAATAAAGCTAGTAATGAAGAAGGAGGAGGAGGGGGAGAAGGAGGAAGAAAAAGAGGAGGAAGAAGAGATGTTGTGAGTGAAATGCTGCTGATAGTGAACATAAAATAATAGGTATGAAAAATATTATATAGATGGCACCACAACAATGCCCTCCCCTCTGTGGCTCTGGCTGCCCTTCCACTGTGGCCCTGCGGAGTCATCTCTCTCCTGATCATGACACTCTTCCTCAAGGTCTCCCAGTTTCCAACACCATCTTCCCCTGTTATTCTTCACTGGAAGTGCTGAGATACTTTGCCACACAGTCACCCACAGAAACTACCCAGCCACCTCAAGCTCCTGGCGGCCCTGGTTCCACAGGACGCTCTCCCTGACTGGCCTTCCCAAATCCCACAGCCCACTCACCCTCCTGGGTGCCCATGACAATTAGAATAGCCTGCTTCTCCAGCCTCAGTCCAGCCTCACTCCCTTTGTTAACATGAAATCAATGTCGCTTGAAAGCTTATGAAAAGAACATATGAAGTGAACATATTGTATCTCTTGCCACATTTCTATTAATTTAGTCATTACAGAAAAAATGAGAAAATGATTACTGTAGCCAAAGATATACAAAAGAACCTTCCATTTTCTCTGCCAAATCTTTAATCCCTAAGAAAAAAATTATTGGCACCAGTTCATTGAAAAGTTCTTGATTAGTTGGGACACACATAAATATGAAATGGTTTATTTTTTTTTCCAATCACGGCTTCCAGCTGTACTATATCGAATCCCCCTTTGTGCTGGGTAAGTAGTCCCATTAATGATGTCTTGGTCAAATCCCATTATTGAGTTCCTTTCAGTTATTAAAACTTGGTGCAGCCCAACTTAAAACCTAAATCTTCAAAGGCGGATTCCTGTTGTCCCTGCAGAATATTCTAGAGCAGCAGCAGGATGACTGGAAGGGAGGGAAGGCAGCCTGCTCCTCCTCCTCGCACCTGGTGCCAGTGCCTGCCGGTGATGGAAGCCTGGAGGAGGGGTGGGGAGCCCAGCTCTCCTCTCTATGTGCATAACTGCTTGTCAGCGGTGTGTAGGGTCCCCGGCCTGATCTCAGTCTTGTTGCTGCTTGGTCCCTCTCTTAGAGACCTCTGTTGGCATGATGGTGCCTCCATTTTGCTGAGAGCCCCTTCACAGCTGCCACGGGATCTTCCAGGTCTACACACTTCCAGCCTATTTCCTTGGGTTGGATGAGTAGCCACTTGGGCAGCTCAGTGCCTGTCACCCCTCAGGAGGTGAAAGGTAAATAAATCTTGGGACCCCAAAATCACTAAGCTTAAGGGAAAAGTCAAGCTTAGAACTGCTTAGGGCCAACCTACCTCCCTCACAATTTGCCCACAAGGAAATTCCTTGTGGACAAAGGACAGACAGAACTCAAAGTCATCCCTCTGAGCCTCACCTGAGACAAATGCATATCTGATTGTTTCTGCCCTATAGTTTCTGTAAAAAGGAAGATTCACTGAGCCAGACTAAATCGTGTGTTCAGTGGAAGGCTGATCAAGGACTCAAAAGAATGCAACCTTTTGTCTCTTACCTACCTCTAACTTGGAAGCCCCAATTCCAGCTCTCCCTCTTTACAGGACTGAACCAATGTACATCTTACACATACTATACACTCATGTCTCCCTAAAATGTGTAAGAGCAAGCTATACCCCAACCACTGTGGGCACATGTCATTAGGACTTCCTGAGATTGTGTCACAGTTGTGGCCTTAACCTGGTCAAAGTAAACTTTCTAAATTGATTGAGACCTGTCACAGATATTTTGGGCTAACACCTCCAATCTCCTTAATCTGGGGCTCCCTTGAGTACCTTCCATGGGCCATAGAACACTGGGCTGGGTGGGCTTACCCCACATACTCTCCAGACACATCAAACCCAAGAGCCTTCAGGTTCTGCTCATGCCGACTCCTGCTTTCAGAAATCTCTAGGCCAGAAGAGGCGCTGGTCTCTGTGTTTTGTGTGAGCCCACACTCTGAGGGCCGTGTCCAATAACTCCCTTCCCTTGCTCTGTTTTGAGAGGGCTTTGGCTCCACTGCAGGTTCTACACTGCGGGATGAGCTCACAGCCTCTGTCCTTGCAGGTGGCACCAGCCTTTCCGGGTGATTCCAGTAGACTCCCCTTCCCCTTGGCTTAGGGAAGAGGAAGAACTTTCATGGGAAGGGATAACAGCATAACAGTTTACACGTCAAACACTGCACTCTCCCTAGGCATAACCCCTTTCCTTCCCCACCCCGTCATACACAGATGTGAGGCAAAGGGGATGGGGTGGGGGCGGGGGAAATGAGGCTGCTTCTGATGCCAATTAAGCCAGTTGAGGGGTGAGCATCCTAACTGCTGGGGAGACTTGCTGCTCTTTTTAGTATGAAACCATTTAGCAACTTCTGTTTTCAGCCACGGTCCCTAACCCCAATCTGGTAAACAGGAAAAGACCCACAAGATCATAATGTGACATTTATGTGGGAGTGCTTCTAGTTTCTTTTCTCCACATCTACAGCTGCCTTGTCATTCTGCTTTTAAAGACACATTTTGAGGACCCACACAACATAAAGGGGCAATGAAAATGTGTAAAAGCTGCTCTGTTTCGTTGGGCCTGGGTGTCACAGGTAGGAAGCAAGTAGATGAAAAACAATCACAGTGCTATTTTGTGTTTAAAATTCTTTATGCCTTAAAAAAAAGAAGTAGATCCTTATCTATTATTTATCTTTTAATGACTGTACCAACCTGCCCTTTCTCAGACGAGTTGCTTAATTATGAATAAGGAATTGATTTTTATGGGGCCAAGAATTGTGTGTACACATCGGAATTCGTTCTGGCATCTGCCTGCCCATTATTCTGGCTTATGTTCTGCCAAAGGCCAATGAAGCTCTGTCGAGAGAACGTGCTGTAAAACATAATGACTTCAGAAGTTGGGGGTATTCCAGGCACCCTGGGAGGTTAGAAGAGCTGCTTCTTAATAATAAGAGGTCCTGGCCAAAGTTCACTGAGCTTGAGTAGGAACCACAGGGTTTTACCTTCCCAAGGGCAACTCTTCAGAGTCAAGCGCTGTGTTTGAGGGGGAACATCAATTAACTCTTTCTGCCTCTGAGGGACCATTTAATGACTGCTCCTTAAGAATCCAAATGTATACCAGAGAGTGATTTTCCAAATCCTTGATGAATATCATCTTGTCATTTTGATGTCAGGCACAAGAGAAAAAGACAAGAGAAATTCTGTGGGAAGGATATGCTAGTGTATCATGGCTTCCTCGGGAATAATGCAATCTCAGGCTGAATTAATTGATTCATTCCATATACAAATATTTATTGAACATCTACTAAGTACAGACATTGTTCTTAGCACTGATAGTACTGCAGGGAACAAAAGACAGCTCCTGACCTCATGTTCCTTACATTTCAGTGGAGAAGATAACATAATAAATAGCTAAGCAAATAAATGTATAATTCAATGACAAGGATTGAAAAGAAAAATAAAACAGCAAGAGAGGATGGGACAGAGAGGATTGGGATGGTCAGGGAAGGCTTCTCTGACAAAGATTATTAAGTGGAGTCCTGAATGAAATAAAGGGAGAGCTTTCTAGGCCCTGAAGCAAAGCTTGTTCAGTGGGTCCGAGAAGCCACAAGGTGGCCAGCATGGCTGGAGGGAAATGATGGGGAGGAGAGTGGTGGTGGTCAGGCTGGAGCCGGGCCAGGGCCAGGGCCAGGTCTTATGGAGCCTTTTGGGACATTGTTAGGATTTTCTTCTAGGGTGAAAGAGCAGGCACTGGAGGGTTGGGGTAGAGGATAGGGGTGTGATGGAATATTCCAGGAGAAGTCTATGTTAGTCACAGCAGAGGAAGGTGGGTGGGAGACAACATGATCCCATGACACTCTTCAAAGGCTGCAGCAGCCAAGCCTGTCCTCATCAGCCTGGATGTCACCATCTAAACGAGACCTGACAAATAACAGCAGACCACAGGAGAAAAAGTAGAGTGGTGAAGAAAAAGATTGAGAGAAGTATGGGAGTTCAAAGCATAGATGAATTTAGCAGAAACAGCTGCAGCGAGCGTCTGAAAGGTGATTGTGCAGAGGAAGGACTGGACTCATTCTTTGTATTTCCAGAAGACAAGATATAGTCCAAAAGTAACGTATCATAGGAAGACAGATTCCCAGCTTTATATTCTATTTCAAAATTTTCTAATTCTTAGATCTGATGGAAAATGGGATGGGTACTATAAAAGGGTAGTGAATTCTCTGTAGTTGGAGATGTTTTAAACATAGAATAAGAGAGTTACTTGCCAGGGTGCTGTGGAGGAAATTCATGCCCTAGAGAGTTATAATGCGGCCTCAAGGAATCTTCCACCCTGAGGGTCATTGACCTGCTCTCTATTTTCCAATTTCCTCCAGGCCTGCCAAGAAAGGTAGTAAGGTACTTGGCCTTCCTGTGCTAACCCAAATCCTGACATTGGAAATGTCTGAGCACGTAGCCAGTAAGGAGCAGTACTTCAATAGAGGATGCAGTGAGGATGCAGATGATTTAGGTTGGAGCCAGGTTGATGATGACATCAAGAACAGTTACAAATTTCAGCACAGAATAAAGCCTTTGACAGATTCCTAAGTGGCTCTGGTCCATTAAGTTCCAACTTTAAGGTGACAAAGAGGCCTCTGAATTTAAAATTGGTTAAAAGGGAAGAAGAGTTAAAGGAGGTTTGTTATGAATTATATGTGCATTTTCTTTGAAAGGAGATCTTAAATTACTTTGCAATTTAGCTTGAAGCGTCTTGTCAGAATTGAATTAGTCTGCGGGCTTTGAGAAATTTTCTCTTATACCTAATATTGAGAGGAAAGTGAATCTGAGATAGTCCTAAAGATAAAAGCAACTTGCAAATTCACTTATTTCTTTTTCTTTCTTTGTATTTCTCTTTAAAGCAGAAATAGGAATTTGAATCCCACTACTGTGAGCCTATTCATTTAAGAAAGAGAATAATTCTCATGGCCTAATGGGAATTTCTATCCTTTCTCCAACTTTTCAATTTCTTTAATCCTCATTAATGAAATCTTAGCTCCAAAGAATGCTGTGATATGCAAAATTTTAGTCATAATAGATATAAAAATATATAGAAAAGTAGGTTAATAGCCACCAAAGATGGAAATCCAGCTAAAATTAAAATATAATCATAAACAGGTACAAGCAAGACCAAATATTAATCCCCAAGGTTGAAAGTAGAGAAGGAGGTCAAGTTCTTCAATGTTTACTGAGTCCTCAAAATACTATTCCCTGTATTCATTTCTATGAAGCATTCACTATGTGTCAAGCACTATGTTAAGCATTTTTATAAGCATTATCTTCTTTAACCCTCAAAGTAAACACCAAAGAAGGTGCTACTATTATTTCCATTATAGATAAGGAAATTATAGCTTAGCTAGATTAAGTAACTTTTAAAATTTCACCTCATTTAATCCTTCCAATTATCTAACGATAAAAGTACAACCACGCACTGCATAATGACATTTCAATCCACAACAGACTGCATATACACCAGTGGTCCCATAAGATTACAATATGGTATTTTTTTACTGTATCTTTTCTATGTTTAGATACACAAATACTTACCATTGGGTTATAACTGCCTACAATATTAGTATAATAACATACTGTACAGGTTTGTAGCCTAGGAGCAATAGGTTATACCATATAAACTAGCTGTGCAGTAGGTTATGCCATCTAGATGATTTGTGTAAGTACACTCCATAATGTCTGCATGATGACAAAATAGTCTAACAAAGCATTTCTTAGAGTATATCCCTGTTGTTAAGAGATGCATGACTGTATTGTTCTCATTTCAGAGATAAATAGACTCAGGGAGGTTAAATCACTTGCCCAAGGTAACTTGCAGGTAAATGGAGCATCATTAGATTCAGATCTCACCAAGGGAAAGCCTGTGACTGGGGAGTGGAAATGCCTGGCTCTACCACTGGAATGTGCTCACAGAGAAATAACTCGAACATATACCCCATCTTCATAGGCTGAGGCAAAGTCCACTCTTGGAAGTTGAAAATTTCAGGATTTCTAGTACTAATTTGCAAGAAAAAAATTACACTAGTTAAAATATCTATTCCAATATGAGGAGTTTTGCTGACAACCTAGTGCTACCTACAGGCCAAGATTTCTTAATGGAGACCTCTCCTCTATATTGAATGGGTTTTAATATGAAACTGTATCCCATATCTCCTGACATTCATACCAACACCAACTTAGGCTTGCCATTGTCCTGTTTTTCCAAGTGGTGACTACCGTCTCTTTATAGTAACTACTTATCTGTCTCAGCATCTTCATCTGGAAAATGGTGATAACAATTGTGTTTCCTTCATAGAGTGGGGATTAAATATGTTAATACGTGTATAGTGCTTAAAATGCTACCTACAACGTGGAAAGCACTCTAAAAATATTAGCTGTTATTATTGCTATTTGCATTACTATTGTTGGAATGATTGCTATATCTTTCACCATTTGCTCAAAAGAAACTAAATAAGAACTAAGCTCTACTTCTAATAATATAAAGGCATTTGGGAATTCCAACTAGTGTATTAGAACATTACAAGAATCTTTTGGGGTAGAACGAACAATAGGCTAAGAGTTCGATCAAATATTGAATTCATCTTTTTCTTAATAAGGCCTCTAGAGCAGAAGGCTACTGGGATAGTATCAAACAAGGGGATCCGTGTAAATTGTTAACAATCACTAAGCATGGAAGATCCATGGTTTTGCACATCTAACAAAGCTGAACTTTTAGCAGCCTCTCAGGGAAGGGTACACCAAGGTAGCTATACCACAGAAATCCTGTGGCTACACCTGAACGAAAATGTGTTTGTGAACAGAGGGTGTTCAGTAAAGTTGTGTAGACTTGCTGATTAGCAACAGTCAAGGAAAAAAACCCATGAAAACAATGGAGTTTGCATTCATGGCAAGATCACCAATTCACAGCTCACCACATGCTACATAGAGATAAAGAAGAATCAGCAAAGGGGCGCTTGCTTGGATGGGAGCCTGCAGTGTTTCAGAAATGCTGTGTGCTGAGGACTGTGATGAGTGGCTGAATAAAATGCTAGCTTCCTCTCTGGGTCA
Organism: Hylobates moloch; assembly: GCF_009828535.3. Lineage (NCBI taxonomy): Eukaryota > Metazoa > Chordata > Mammalia > Primates > Hylobatidae > Hylobates > Hylobates moloch. The sequence goes on along the minus strand of NW_026652297.1, from coordinate 6,959,511 downwards.
AAGGAGTCTTCATGGACAATGGGCTGCCTTCTTAATCTGGGTGCCTTTCATTCTCGCATTAGATAAACCCCACTCCCATTATAAACAGCTGCCTGAGACAGCCTGAGGGAGTTTCACCTAGTGACAAGCCAACTCCTGGAAAATATTTGCACTAATAGACTCATTTCCCCAGACCCTTCCCTGATCTCCCAGTTATTAGCAATTAAGTGAGCAGCTGGGCCCCCATCACAGCTTAATTTAATTAAGAATCTGTATCCATCTTCTTAGAGTTGCAGATAATTTCACTTCAGTTCAAGTTATCTTTGGAAGGAAAGCACATAGTTATCTTCTTAAACTAATGTATTTCACAAAGGTAGTTGCCTCATTCCCACAGATTTCAGTGTCATGTGTGAAGCATGGGAACTGCAGGCCAGCAAATCTTATTATCAAAGGAAGTTTTGCTTCTATGTAATATTCTTAACTTATATGTTTCTAGGCGTTGCCATGAAGTGTATATTCTATGGAGGAGTCCTCTCTGGCATCAGCTCTTCAGGACATGGCTTTATCTGGAATAAGAATATGGACCTTAACATATATTTGAATCTCAAGCCAATACAGCCTGTAAGAACTGATGTATTCCTAACACAAGCAATTAATAGACCTGTCTTGTCCATGCAATAAAGGTAGTTACTGAAACAGAGTCAGAGGCTAGATATAAGGATGAACAGTTCATCTGTCAAGGCCATAGCCATGCCATGAAGGAGCACAAGATATTGCTTGGTGCCAGGAACTAGGGCTCTGCGTGCTGGAGCAGCCTTGAAGTACCAAGAGGATGGTTTTTACATATCGAGCTGGACAATAGGTGAGAGGCTTGGGGAACATATAGACTGGAGGACTATCTAGGCATTGGGAAGGAGGGAGGTCAGTGGAAACTTCCAGTTAGAAGCAGGTAAACAAGCTATCATTAGTATGTAACAACAAGCAAGGGACTCAGGAAATCAATATTCTGGAAGCCTGGGGATGAGTGTAAACTGAACATTTGTAAATGCATACATGCAATTTTCTGGGAGAAGATTCCTTAAAACTTTCATCACCTTCTCTATGTGGTCCATGACCCCCCAAAAGGTTAAAAGCCACTGAAGTAGGGATCTGCAAATACTGACGGTAGAACAAGGAGGGAGTGTTCAAAAGCTGAGGCAAATTGCAACTGGCAGAAAGTGAGACAAGAGGAAGAATTGAATAATCGGTGCAAGGCACATGAAACAAGAGGACCTTGGTGGCTGGGCGCAGTGGCTCATGCCTGTAATCCCAGCACTCTGCAGGGTGGAAGTGGGAGGATCACTTAAGCCCAGATGTTCAAGGCTGCAGTGAGCCAAGACTGGTCACTGCACTCTAGCCTGGGCGACAGAGCAAGACCCTGTCTCAAAAAAAAAAAAAACAAAAAAACAAAAAAACAGTGCCTTGGTAATGGAAGAAAACCTATGCCCTGGAGCATGACCTTTTGCACTCTTCCCAGCTTGGCTGGAATCAAATGTGGCTAATCCAGACTAGCAGACAACATATGTGAGAACACAATTAAATTAATGATAGATCAGAAAGAGTGGCTGTTCCTGACACCTAAGTATATGTAGACAGAAAAGTGAGGTTTTGAGAGTTGTGTTTACATGAAAGTGATGGACAGAGTTGGGAAGTGTAGTGGGTAACACCATGAAGCATACATTAATTTATGGCCTGGATCAGCTCTACTTTCTGTTCATGATGTAAATGATGTTAACTGTATTGATTCAATACATCAAAGGTCATGTGGCCAGGACTCACCATTCCTGCCACCACTACCAGGGCTCAGCTCTCTCCAGGTCAACCAGAATGTGTGAAACACTGCAGCTCCCAGGCCTTGGTGAAGTTTACCCATGACTAGATCTTCAAAAGATCCACTGTCTGCATATACATGTCATTAAAGCAAATAGGAGAAACAGATCTATGTTCCCCGGAGCGTGGGGGAGAAGTGTTCCTTGAGGGAAAATTTATGAAATAAGTAACACCTTGGTAATAGTAATTAAAAAAAAATTTGGAATGCATATGCCTTTGTCTAAGATGGGCTAAAACTAGAGAATTAAAAAAAAATTTGGAATGCATATGCCTTTGTCTAAGATGGGTTAAAACTAGAGAATTAAAAAAAAATTTGGAATGCATATGCCTTTGTCTAAGATGGGTTAAGACTACAGAATTAAAAAAAAATTTGGAATGCATATGCCTTTGTCTAAGATGGGTTAAAACTAGAGAACTGTGCATATGGTTCAGAAGGAAGAAAGGATGTAGGTAAGGTACGGGCCAGAAGGAGGAGTTGGTACAAGGTGTCCAAAGGTAGGGCTCCTCCTTGGAACACAGGTGGCAGAGAGTGAGGACTGCTTTTTGATGCTTTCCCTCTACTCCTTCTATAGCGAGTCTCTCATTTTCTCTCTCTGTAGTTTTTATTGATCAGGTTTTCTTTTGTATTACCATTCTCACCATCTGATGGATAAGCTACTAGCTAGTGGGTACTGTTGTACTATACTTCCCAGGTGGAACCAAGGGTATATACAAAACGTAGAATTTAATAATTATGCCCCAGTGTCTCCTCTGGATTAAGTGTATTCATTAAACTTTTATTCAAACCTATTATCACCTTCTTGGAAAATCCAATTAAAAAAATACTTTAGGGCCATTGTTAGGAAACATGCAAATAGAAACAGAGGTGATCCAGTGATAGGAGAGGAGAATGTCATTTACATAAATAAAACAAAGGACTGTGGCACCTTTCAGATCTATTGTGCATGTGTGAAAGGAAAAGAGAAAGAGGGAGAGGGGCTGTAAAATTTATAGTGAGAAATGGCAAAATCCTTGTTTTTATTCATGAAAAGCCCACCTTATCACTTAATGCTAATGAATGTCATTAAAAGGATGTTGATGCATAATTGGAGATGATAGCACCTTGACTTCATGTGAAATGTGATGGTGAAGACCCAGGTAACCTCAACCATGGGAGAAGTATGATAATCCCCACAAACCTAATGCCAGAATGTGAGGACTATAATAAAATGGAGTCTTAGAGAACCAGATAAGTACCCCTGCCATCCGCTGCCTTGGATTTGCCTGACAATCCTTGGCTATGCCACCAGCCAGTCTGTGTTGGTGGCAATGGAGGGGAAGGAGGGTATTGGTTCTGTTAAATTATTTACATTAAAATGTTCAGCCCTTAAAATTCTGGATTTTAAAATAAGAGCTCAATTGGTAAGTTCCCAAAATGAGGAGAGAGAAAAAAATAATTTCTGGCTTTGCCAACCATAATACAGTACGCTAGTCAGATATAAAAAGGTAATTTGTTAGTAAATTGAGTGATCACCATGTGCAATCCCAGCTTAATTTTAGAGTCTTAAATACTGAATTTGGAAAGCATATATATCTATTTCAGCAAAATGTTCGATGTTGAAATTCTCTTGGACTTTGTGCTTTCTACATTGCAATGTTAATAGCTGCCGTTTATTGAGGACCTCTTGCAAGCCAGAGCTGTGATATCTATCTTATTTACATTATTTGTAATCCTCGCAACAACCTCATAGCAGAGATACTATTATTTACATATCACTAGAGGAAATTGAGGAGTGTTAACGAGGTGGCCAAAGTCACGTGGTTAGCAAGTGGTAGGACTGGCATTAGAATCCTGGTTGATCTGGTTCCAAAGCTCTTCTGCATTTTGATGCTGACACCCAGAGAACTGTATGTTGGGAAGTTTGTGCATCAACGAAAGGTTTGTTGTACGTGGTGGTCCCAAAGGGTAAGCTCCTATCTTGGGTCCTGGGTAGTCCCCACTGGTAAGGTCTCTAAAGTTTCTAGTTTAACTTGTATCTGCACATTTTCTTGGCTCTTTATTTAATATCAAACCAGAAAAAAAATGTGACCCCCAAGGGCTAGTCTGAGAAAAAAGAGCCTTTGAAACAGAAATGGAAAAGGATTCGCTTTCCTCCAGACTTTCCCCTATGCACAACAAAATGTTTATGTTTGAAAGGTGGAATGTTTGGCTTGTTATCTGGGAGGAAGTAGTGTATCTGTCCTTGGCTGCTACTAAATTGTACAGATAATTAAAACATTATTTTTCTATCAGAACAGAATGTATTGCCAAATGGAGATTCCTTTGGGGTCAAAATGACGGAAACCTATACCACCAAAGCAGACTGGAGTACATCTAGACAGGTTGTCACCAAGAAATGGAACCTGGAAGACTTCTTTTTGAATGCATGATTTCTGCTTCAAAAAACACAAGGATATGGGGCAGTGGTTTCTTGTGACTTAAGCTCATCAGCAGAGGCTCTGAGTGGAGCTAGTGGATTTGGCCCTCTTTGCTGAGCTGTTGAGGAGATCTTCCCACAAAACCATATTGCTTTTGGCTTCAGAGTTCAGCAAAATTGAGTACTTTTTTAAATGAAAAATTAATTATACTAAGATGTATTTCACTTCAGATGGTGATGATCCGTTTTCTACCAACAATCCTTATCAAGCATCTGCTGAGGCTACCTTATCCAGGGAAATGTATTGACTTCTTATGAAGTGAATGGTATCTCCCTTCTTTATTGCTGCATTGCTTACAACATTCCCTTCCCTGAATCAGGATTTAAACAAATACATCCTTCAATCTTGCTTAATTTAGTGAAAATAAGATGGTTAGAGTTGTATTCCTCTTGAATCTCTCAATTAAGATCAGATACAATGCTATGAATAAACTGATTAGGGTGATGTTGGTGAAATATAGAAATGAGGAAGTGAGAGCAAGAGAGAGCACTGGACAGAAGCTACAAGACTGGCAGAAGCTTGTACTGACTGAAAAATTAGCCATGATTGGCAGGACAAAGGATATATGGGAATAAATGTGGGCAATAAAACAGCAATGAAGATTTCTCTGGAAAGACTCCTTCAAGTGGTGTTCTAATCCCCGATCTGGCATTGTTGGGTGTACAGTTGCTTGGCTAGTTTAAATGAGGAACAGGCTTGGCAGCAGAAAGGAGGGAGATGGGACCTACTCCTTGTTGCACAATAGATTCTAATATGCTGCCTTGTCCTATTAAAAAAAACAAAATAATCCGTAGTGGCTGGGCTTTGAGGGGGGAAGATTTTTATGTTTCAGTCATTTTTCTGGACCAGGATGAGACGGAGGGTTTTTGCAATATGTTTCCTATAGCCTAGGGCAAAAGGTTTCTCCATGGGCTTCTCTACCTCGTCTGAGCGATGAGAGGGAAACAAACCAGGGTACGACACAGTTTAGTAAATCCTGGATCACATGTAAGTTTGATGGTAAAATACATATTCTAAAGCTTTAGGGCCCATAATTAAAGAAAAAAAAATTGGAATAACTTTTTAAAAGAGATTTGAAGCTTGTGAGAGATAAAGCAGATAATATAAATCCTAATCTCTTCTCAATGTGTGTGTGTGTATGTGTGCATGCACATACACACACACCTGGGTCATTTCATCAGGTATCAGAGTTCTTTGGAAGTGAGTGAAGGATTTTGGTTTTGATGGCTGTTCTTGCTATGCTCAAGGCTTATTTATCTGTAGCCTTAGAGACCAGAGCTTTTTGAAGTTTTACTATTTCCATAAGTTAATATTGATATCATTTTTCGGTTTCCTCATAGATAGATCCTATCGAATCATCCGGCTGTTTTTATCAAGGATATGGTCTATGGGATCATTAAAATGATGTGACATCATGCTTACAGATTATTTTAAAAACTCATTAAAAACTCAAAATGCAGGGTTTCTCCCTACAAGGTAAGTCTTTTTTTTTTTTTTTTTAAGACAGGACCTTGATGTGTCACCCAAGCTGGTGTACAGTGGCATGAACATGGCTCACTATAGCCTCGACCTCCTGGGCTCAAGTAATCCTCCTGCCTCATCCTCCCATGTAGTTGGGACCACAGGTGTGCATCACCACACCTGGCTAACTTTTATTTTTTGTAGAGATTGAGGTCTCACTTTGTTGCCCAGGCTGGTCTTGAGCCTCTGGGCTCAAGCAGTCCTCCTGCCTTGGTCTCCCAAAGTGCTGGGATTACAGGTATGAGCCACCACACACCCAGACCTTGTATGAGGTCTTAAACATACGTCACGGTAAATCTTTTTTTTTTTTTTTTCTGTGTTCCTCTTCACTCACCTTCTTCATGTTCAGTAAAAAGAAAGTGCCAGAACATGTAGCATGAGCCATTGTAAGATACATGGATGTGCTTTGGTTAACGAATAGGCGGAGGTGGATATCCAGGTGAGTATGAGTCAGCGAGTTTGGTGCGCAGGCACACACCTCCACCTGTTATATAACCTGTTCATGTAAGTTCATGCTTGGCTTGGGGCCACTATTGTCTGTAAAAAGTATAAATGTCCTGTTGACGCTGTGCACGGGGCTTAGCTCTTGGGGGGCTTGGCTCGGCTCAACACGGCTTGACACGGTGGGCACGCTGGCGCCCCGAGAAAGAGCCAAAGCTGTCCTTCTTGCAGACGGACAGGAGGGGGACAAAACACAGCTCAGGCTTGCTTGTGCTCAAAGAGAGAAAGAGTTAAGCTGTTGACCCTGGAGGCAAAGGAGAACTGGCCTCGCAACGTGCGTGGGGGAGGCCGATTCAAGCAGCTGAGACAGAGCGGACAGTGTAAGAAAAGCTGCTCATGAAAGAGGTAGTTTAAGAAAACTGTTGGTGAGAGCTGCTGCTGAATAAAACCATATTCACCTGCCTATGGCCCCCCGGGTGTTCTTTCTGCTCATCCACCCACTCCCCTCGGACTTCAGCATGGTCTGGACCTGGACCCCAGGATCTGGCAGCCATGAAAGATGCTGTTAATCTCAGAATAGAGTTAAGAGGAAATTAAAGCTTACTTTTAAACTATTTTATACTTACCGGCAGGCAGGAGCCAAGTGGTTCCTATAGTCTCAAATGTAGAGATTTACCAAAGCTGTAAGGAAGGTATGGTGCTAAAAGGTGCAGAAAACTGGCTTCAATGAACATTCTAATCATCACGGTCAACGCCATTATGCAACTCTGTTTAGAGTGGCATATTCGGCACTGTGGGGTTAAACATAAGCAGTGGGCACTGCCTTCCCTAGAATCGCAGTATCAAGAGCTGTTGCCAACAGCTCAATTCAGGGCCTGCAGATAAAAGGTTCTGTACCCACTTACCAATTCCCTGAGCTCTCCAGTCACTGGTAAATGTCTTTTGAACACATTCTCAACTTTTATCTTTTTTTTTTTTTTAAATGAAAATGTTAGTGGGTAAAATCCAGTATAAGGGACACATTATTCTGAGAGCACAGCTTTCCCCACCGATACCAGCGTCATTTCCACTGCTCTGTAATAAGTGGCTGCAGCTGTTGCCATGGCGATTTTCATTTTTAAAAACTGTATCCACACAAAGACAGGCAACGCAGCTGTTTCCATGAAGCATCACGAAATAAGCCCAGATGTAATGGCACTCCTGCCTTTTTTCAGAATTAAGGAGATGTGTCTAAAAGTCCAGGTAGAGCCAAAGGATGGGGCTGTAGCTGTGCCTTGAGAGGAGCCGCCTGCTTTCAGTTGAAGCTCAGGACACTAATGGAGGATAAATTAGTGGAGCTAGTGAGCGTTCAATTCCTACCCAGTTTTCTCAGGCAGATTCTTTGTACCAGTTAATCACTATTTACACTGTGATTATAACTGCCTCCAATAGCCTCCTTTGAAAAAGACACCCTCTTCCTCTAAATCCGCACATGCGACCCCAGAACACTGCAAGAACAAGCACTGCTGATGGGGCTCAGTACTTGTTTTTCTGAAGTCCCGTGGCCTCCTACCTACATGTTATTAAAATGCTGCGAGCAAGCAAGTCAACACAAGTTTTTAAAATCATTCTCCACTTTCCAGTTAGAGGAAGCGTGCTGCCTGCTGCTGCCCTTGTCCTTTAATATGGAGGGAGTTTGGTTTTCTCTGTGTGTGGTCTGGTAGGCACCAATAAGGACAAAAAGATACCTGTCAAGCTCACCATTTCCTGAACAATAGTATTATCTTTCTCAGGGAACAGGAATCTTTTGTTTGTTTCTATTTTTGTTTTGAGGCCATTGATTTGCTAGCCAAGCCAGATGCTGAAAATTATGTTAAGTAGAACCCACAGGTGGCCTCAATCCCTCATTCTAAACGAGATTCAAATGAGTTACCCCCTCACTGACCTGAAGAGCTATTTCTTCTGTGACAAAGGTGCAGTGCACCAGATGGGACTGTGGCAGAATAACTAGATGAAGAAAGCCTACCGTGTGCCTCATGGGGAAAGGATTTTAAAAGAAATTATATTTCCTGTCAATAGTCCCCCATCTCATATAACTATTTAACTCTTAAAAAACAATAATGTTTCTGAATTTCTTTATATTTTGCCAATCAGTTACAGCTATTTTGTTGTTACTAAGAGCATTGAATTATAAACAGTATAAACTGCCAAAATGCCCAGGAATCTAATAATAAAAGGACTTTTCCTGGAAAGCATAAGTAGTTCTTTTATTCTATAAGGACAGCCTTTGTTTGCAAAGAAATACGGCTGTGCTTAACATCTGAGTAGTCAGCAATCTTTGTGGTGTTGGTTGCTATTAATTGTAGTTGAGATGTGACCTACAAATAATCCCCAGAAGCCGTGGGGCTTTATGAGCACAATTGCCTGTGTTTGATTCTACCTTGCCAGGAATACTCTCCAAGATCCTGCAGAGTATCATTTCTCTCCTTTGCACTATTGAGATGCAAATGGCACTACTGGCTGACCACCGACAAGCTTTATGAGCAATAAGGAATCCGAATTCCTTCAAGGCATCCTTAAATATTAAAATGTCATACATGAACAAAATATGTCATGAACTTCAAATAATTACAACAAACAAAAATCTTATGGGTCCCTCAAGACCTGTAAGAAACCAAAGGGTCTCAGAATATTTTATCTGTCTTATCATCGAAGTAAGATATCAATGCCTCTTTCCATTTAAGAAAAATCCCAGAAACCAATTTTTTGGCACATATACACCAAAAAATTATGGAGAATGCACTTGTCCAACATAAAGCAACCAAACAGTCACTGTCCCAATTATTGTTCTCTGCCGTTTTACCTACCAGCCTGGTGCTGCTTCCAGATGTTTTGCTACCTTTTTTTTTAATTTTTAAAAACTTTTTTTTTATTACACTTTAAGTTCTGGGACATATGTGCAGAATGTGCAGGTTTGTTACATACGCATACATGTGCCATGGTGGTTTGCTGCACCCATCCACCCGTCATCTACATTAGGTATTTCTCCAAATGCTTTTCCTCCCCTAGCCTCCGACCCCTCAATGGGCCCCGGTGTGTGATGTTCCCCTCCCTGTATCCATGTGTTCTCATTCTTCAACTCCCACCTATGAGTGAGAACATGCAGTGTTTGGTTTTCTGTTCGTGTGTTAGTTTATTGAGAATGACGGTTTCCCATCAACGATAGACTAGATAAAGAAAATGTAGCACATATACACCATGGAATACTATACAGCCATAAGAAAGGATGTTTTGCTATCTTAAAGAGAAGCAAGAACTGCAAGAAATTCCCCTGGATGGACTAGAATTCTATAAGTGTGTGAAAAATAAAACAAGTAGAACTCTTTAATTTATCAGAATTCAATATTAACACATTGGTAAGTTGAGCTTTAAAGCTAATAACTCTACTATTTCTAAATATCAATGATCTGCAGAGATTGGTGACATTCTTGTTCCCTTCATGGAATTGAGATCACCCTCCCAAAACTCAATAAATCAGAAAGGTTGATCAGCATGAAAATGTCCATGTTGGTCAGCAACCATGGCTAAGGAAAGAATTAGGAAATTATTTCATAGCTATCATGAGGAGCTGAGATAATGAAATATAGGAAATATAGACCGTTAAATTAACCATAAGGCTGAAATATTTTCTCCACAAATGTTTTCAACTACTTCAAATCCTCTTTTTCACTGTGCCCCAGGCTGAGAGGAGACCCACTGGGTTGCCTCTCTCACTCCTGGCAGGGCTTGCTGGAGATCAGAAGAGTAATGCAGGGAGGAAGTTCTGTGTGATTTATTTCAACTGAGCATAACAAAGTGGTGAATGGGGATGTAAGCGGAAATGCTGCAAGTGTATTTGTGTAAGCACACATTTCATTTCTCTTAGACATGGGAAGTTGAGGGGAGAAACAGTCTCAATAATGACAGTGGGGGGTTATTTTTCAAAATGTCTTGTCTTTGATGTAATTCTGATATTAATGTTTCTATTGAGATTCATGTTTATTCATTCAATGAATATTTACTGAGTACCTCCTGAGGGCCTGGCCCTATTGTAGGTGCTGGAGATATGCAAGTGAATATGACGTGGAAGGACTCAGGGAGATAGGCAATAAATATACAAATTAACAATCAATCTTTTGAGATGGGAAATCATTTGTAACCCTCCCCACCCCCAAATTTAAAATAATTCAGAATTTAGAATTACAAAGGGACTTCAACAATATCTCATCTGCATTTCTTCATATTCCCATGAAATAAATTTTGTGGTAAGCTTCATTTTGTAGATTTTGGAATTGAAATTCAGTCAAGTGACTTGGCGAAATCCATTTCAACAGTCAATGGGGGAGCCGGCATTTCTATTCTGCAGAACCTCTGCTCTTTCACTGTATCACACACCACCTCCACAGATTGTTTTTAACATTTGTGCATCTATGTGCAGTTTCAACATCTGGTATTAAACCGCTTTCCAAATTCATGTATTTAACCCTCCCACCTCTGGTGCCAACTCAGCACTGCAGATTTCAAATAAATCATTGCTTTCAAATTAAGTTTACTATAAAGAATCTTTTGGAAGGTAATTTGATAAGTGCCTACATCAGATGAAATGTGAACATGACTTTGCATGATCACTCCCCCTTCTATAGACTTTTCTGGAGGAAACACCCTCACTGGTCTTGAGACCCTCTCACTTTGCTACATGGCATTGTGCCATGCCCCCCACTGCTCCAACATCCCCCCTCAACCCTCGCTGTTGTTCCTGCAGTACCCCTCGCTGCCATCATAACTGTGTTCACACTCCCCTGGCTCAGACTTGCTCTGCAGTTCCTGGAGAAATTCTACTTTTGTGCCGTTCCAGCCTGTATACAGCAGTATTCCCATGTCCTTTTTTGTTTAAATTCTTAGCCAATGTCTTTCTTCAAGTTTTAAAAACTAATTGCTCTTACGGGTTTTATTTGTCCTTAATATTATCATATAAGAAATTCACTTTAGTGTTGTGTCATTTATTGTCTCAAATCAGCCAAGAGTTAGAGGAGAGCAGGGCTGTTTGACCACATTGTTTTGGCATGTCCAGGGCTTGTTCACTATGGGACCAGCAGCACGTAGCCCAGTCTGGAGCAAAGAGCCCTCTTCCTGTGCATGCTCCTGACATCAGCTAAGGTTCTGGCTCAGACCCAAGAACTAGGTCAACACATTTCAAGATCTCAATGAGAGATCTGGGTGAACGTCCACCTCTTAAGATGTTCTCCCCAGTGAGGAAGGCCAGCTGGAACAGATCAATTGCTCAAAACATTCACTAGCTGCCTTTAGAAGGACTTAGTTAATTTTAACAATTCTTTTACCCTCTAGACATTTTTAATGCTTAAATATCTTACTTTAACTGTTTAATAATAGTTATTGTACTTACTTTAATAAATATTTCATTTATTTTTAATGTTTTAATAATTTCTTTTAAAAGACTAGGAAATATAGACACAAATGGGCCAATTCTATAGTCTAAAATGATAGAGGTTAACTCTGTTTTTCCTGGTTGAATATGGTATCTGATGCTTAGCTCTGTATTATTGGGTAAGTTGCTGAACCTACCCGTAAAATAGGGATAATGATAGTACTGGACTTCCCCAAAGAAACCCCTTTAAACTTAGAAAATTGTTCCCTTCATTCAGTTTCAACTCTGTCCCTGAGGGCCATTTAAGATGCAGCCCTCCTAAAAATATAGCATTTGAAATGGCATTTCCAAGATTTGTGGATAAGAATGCTGATGACCACATGTGAGCATAATGGTGTTTTTAAAGCCAAGATTTCCTCTTCCATAGTCTATGTACACAAATCTGCAGCCTCAAGCTCTTAAATTCTTGAGCACATTCAAGTTTCTTTTAAGGAAACCGTTGACTTTATCAATGTAGAGATGGGAAAGAAATATGCAAACTAGGCCTGCACCTTTTCATACCATTTGGTCCAGGTACATTTGTCTCCTGGGATTGGAATTATATACATCTCTCACTGATCAATAACATAAATATTGACTTTCACCCATAGAAGTCATCTCTGAATGGTCTTCATCCAATACTTAAAAGTGTTCACATCTGAGATTCTAGAAGGACCATCTAAAGTATGTGAGATCCAAGCATGCTTCCAGGTTACTGTGGTAGGCAGCCTTCAAGATGGCCCTCAATGATCCCTGACACTTGGTATTCACGCCCTCTACATTCCTCTCTCACGTTGTACTAGGGTGGTCTGTGTGACCAACAGAATTGGCCGGAAGTGACAGTATGTCAGTTCTAAGATTAGATTGAATCCATTTTGGTTGCTCTTTCATTCTCTCACAATATTTCTCTTGAATTATTCTCTCTAGGGAAAGCAAACTCTTGTGCAGCCCTGTAGAGAAGTCTGTGGCAAGAAACTGAAGTTCTCAGCCAACAGCCATATGAGCAAGCTTGGAAGTGGATCCTTTGGTCCCGGTCAAGTCTTCAGAGGCTGTAATCCTGGCCAACAGCTTGTCTGCAACCTCATGAGAGACCATAACTAGAACCAGTCAGCCTAAAGTGATCCTTAGAAATTGTGAGATCATAAATGTTTGCTATATTAGGCAGCAAAGTTGTGATGTAATTTGTTACACAGAAACAGACAACCGTTACTTAGGCTCTACCTTCGTTTCATAGCAGATCACCAGAAACAACCTGACGTGAGTGTTTTAGCAGTGGCTTTATTCAGTTAGGGGTCACTGTTTTACTTTTTGCTTTTACAGAGGGGTGACTTTTAGAAGGTGCATTTGAAGAATTCTTCTGCGTCTTTTGTAAGACTATAATCAAGAACATTGTCTATGATGTCATTCATGCTTTATTTCTCACAGAATTCGATAACAGAAAAAAACACATTGTTGATGACTTATGTATTTTCTTTAACTGACCTGCAGAATCATAAAAACTGACATGCTTTCCTTTTCACTCTGTTGCCAGGATGCTCTGAATAAAATTTAGTTCTAAATTAAGGTCTATTTTGTGACAGATACACATTTTTTTTAAGAAAGCGATACAGTTTTTTACTTTTAGTTATCCTTTTTGAAATAAATATTCCTTAGCCCTGTAAGCCCACTCAAGTTCTTTATGGGAGTAATTAATTCAAGGTACTGTGAATTTGTTGATTTCCTGTTACATGCCAAGCAGAGTGCGAAGCTCTGGAAACACAAAGATGAATAAGACAAGAAGTAAGGTTTTCTCTTATGGAGCTCAAAACCTAGTGATGAAGAGCTATGTGGAGAACCAATCCTAAAACTAGGTGACAGACACAGTCTTCACAGAGTAAATGTAGCAAGCTGGGAGTGCTGGTGAGAGAAGATGACTCCTGAGTTGGGATGGCAACCAGAACTGGGCCTGATGAAGAAGGAGAGGCTGGCATTAAGGCTCAGAGAAAATAATAGTCGTCTAGGATGTGGTGAAGAAGTTTAGTATGGCTGAAGTGGGGTGGAGTGAAGGTAGAAGTATATAAAGTGCAAATCAAACACAATTAATATGCCTCTGAGTGCGTGAGAACACAATTTACATGGAAGAGATTGCAACACAGTAAAAGCCACTTTTTCCACATTAGGTACTGGCTAAATTATAAATAGCTAACCTACCAGAGAATAATAAAGCCATTTAATAACAGTTTACAGTACTCCCACTCAGCTGTGATATTGCTGAATTCTTGCAAAACAAGAAAGAAGCAATACTTTAGAACTGGAAAAACGTCCAATTCTTATTCATTGCCCACAGATTCTGGCAAGTTTTCAATGAGGGCCCCTCTGGTTGAAACAAGTTAGAGACTGAATTCTGGAGGCTCTGCTTCGACAGGAACCATTAAGCTTCACAAAGGGACAAATGCACCAACATGAAGCAGAAGTGAAAGCCCCTTTTCTGTTTGTCTAAACCACATGGAGCCCATTATGTTCATATTTACTACAAGTGGTCTCTATATTTTCTTTACAGGACTTTAGATTGTTTCCCCAAATAATAAATATACTTCATTTGGAGCACATCAAAAGAGCAGGGACAGCATCCTGGTCTCAGTGTATTAAAGAAGTGCCTGAGTGCTCAAACATTCAGCAGCTAACCAGATTCATCAGCCCTTTACGCATTTGGTAGGATTCTAATGGTGACTTCTTTGATGGTACACCATGGCTTGTGCTAATCTTTAGAACAGAAGTTGCCAACTCAGGTGCCTGCCAGGCCACACCTGTAATGTAAAGGAATGACCTGTCTGCGGAACCCAGGAGAATGATGGGAACCCTAACACACCAACCAGCAGATATTCACACACACTGGCACAGGGTTCCAACCAGAAAGTTGGAACATCAACTTTCTGGTTATTTTTGCTTGTTTGTTTAAGAGAAACTGAAAATCTAAACCATTATGTAAAATTTGCCAATTTTTAAATGTTGGCATCGCATATAAAAGATTTAAGCTGTGTGTGGACTGAACAAAGTACATCTGCAGATGAGATCTAACCTGTGGACCACACATTTGTAACGTAAGCTTCAGACAATCATATTAGCAGATATTATCTCTGGCACATATTGAAGGAATTGTACAGAAACCACTTTTAAGGCCTCAAATTTGTTTTCGGTGACCTTATGACATCACTCAGTGCTGACAGGAGTATAGAACCGTGTTAAGCAAGTTATGCATCCTCAGAAAGCCATTAAAAGACAGTTCCAGATACAAGTACAAATAAGCTGATATAGAAATCTCTCCTTCGTTTGTGTATATAAATTATAACAATGTTTTAAACACATAGCTGAACTCAAATCCCCAGA
Organism: Hylobates moloch; assembly: GCF_009828535.3. Taxonomy (NCBI): domain Eukaryota; kingdom Metazoa; phylum Chordata; class Mammalia; order Primates; family Hylobatidae; genus Hylobates; species Hylobates moloch. The sequence goes on along the minus strand of NW_026652297.1, from coordinate 6,944,435 downwards.
GGTAAGAAACAAAGGGAAAATCCACAGTGAGAACGATAAGCTCTGCTACATGCTATTTATAAAGAAAACCCTCACAAAAGATGTGTGTGTGTGCTGCTTTAAATGACCTGAATAATCATATAAATTAATATCCTTCTCATTTCATTCTAACATTGTCTCACAAAAATATTTTAAAAATATAAATAGGCTGGGCACGGTGGCTCAGGTCTGTAATCCTAGCACTTTGGGAGGCTGAGGTGGGTGGACCACCTGAGGTCAGGAGTTCGATACCAGCCTGGCCAACAGGGCAAAACCCCTTCTCTACTAAAAATACAGAAATTAGCCAGGCATGGTGGAAGGTGCCTATAACCCCAGCTACTCAGGAGGCTGAAGCAGGAGAATTGCTGGAACCTGGGGGAGTGAGGCAGAGGTTGCAGTGAGCTGAGGTTGTGCCACTTCACTTCAGACTGGGCGAAAGAGTGAATCTCTCTCTGTCTCTTTCTCTCTATATATATACGTGTGTGTGTGTGTGTGTGTGTGTGTGTGTGTGTAACCACTATGAAGGGAAGGCAGATAATTTAAAAACATTAAAAAGAAGAGCTAGTAGTGTAAAAAAAATAGAAACAGAACAGCCTGAAAGATTTTCTAAAACAACTGCATTTAAATGATTACAAATATTATTAAATTAAATATAAAATACAATGAAAGAATAAGACTCTAGACAATTTGAAAAAGGAAGAATCAAAATCTAGAGGGTAAACCATAGGCAATAAAATTAAAAACTCAGCTGGCACAGCTCAACCGAGAATTAGAACAGGATCTGAGGGAATCATCCAGAACACAGGTTAAAAAACAAAAAGATAGAAAGGTAAAATGTAAAAGAATGTTAATGGACATGCAGAATAAATTAAAAAATAGTCCAACATATATCTGTTGCAGAAGAAAGAAGGTAGGTGAGAGAGGAACTATTCTAAGAAATTTTTTTATAGGACTGAAGAAACATATCAAATTCTGAGTGGAATAAGTAAAACAAACACTCAGATTTGCTGTAGTAAAACTGTACAATACAATACATAGAGAGAAAGTAAAATATCAACCAGAGAGAAAAGACAGATTAGCTAAAAAAAGAATAACAATTACAGAGCATATTTTAAATCAATATAAAAAACAAAATAAATACAAAACAATATAAAATATAATTGCCTAATATCAACAAAGTTCTGAGGGAAAATATTTGTCAATTTTGAATTCTATATCCAGATAAACTATATTTCAAAAGTGAGGACAAAATAGATTTTTAAGCAAAAGACTAATAATTACTACTAGATTACTACTACCGAGATAATTTACTAATCATATACTTTTAGTAAGAGAATCACTAAAGGAAAAGCTTCAGAAAGAATAAAACTGAACACAGAGGAAAGAGTAGGTACATGAAGCATTGGTAAGCAAACAAACTGTTAAACTTGTAGAGAAGCCAACGTAACCACTATTTGTAAAATAATAATGATTACTGAATGGTTAAAAATAAGGTGGAACTAAAACACCAGCAAATTGACAGCACAAATAATGGAAGGGTTGAAAATCATTAAAACATTTTAATTTATACGCAGTGTCCGGGATGATGCTAGGAATATTTGTTTATTTCAGACCTTGTTAATTATGTATTCTATGTTAATTATGTATGCTAAAATTTAAGGATAATGACTAAAATAATGGAAGAAACTAGAATGAGTCAGTCCACAGTAATAGAACAACAACAATAAAAGGGACATAGAGAATTCAATAATCAATCCAAACAAAATCAGGAAAGAGGAAAACAAGAACCCTAGAAAAAGCATTTACATTGAAAACACAAAATAAGGTATGAGATATATTTATATATACATATATAACAGGTGTATATTTAATATATATAAATATTTGGCACGTGTTTATATGTGTTTTAAATGTGTTATGTTTTATAGCACAAATACATTTAACTTATATATGTATAATTTTCACAGGAGTACAAAGAGGTATATTCATATACAGAAGGATATTCACATGGCATTTTTGGAATACTGAAAAAATGACAACACCTCAAAGGTCTAGTAACAGAAAATGTGCAAATAAAGTGTAATATATAATGAAATATTAAACAACAGTTAACATGAATGAACTGTGTCTAGAATTACCAATATGGGTACATTGTGAAAGACATAATGGTGAAGAATGGCAAAAGCAAGCTGTAAAAGGATAACAGAGCAGACTCTTGACTGGCTACCTAAAAGTCATCAATAGCCTCCTTTTTTATTTTTCTGGTGATATTCTCCACTGAGGGTGCTGAAAAGTTAAAAGAATCAGCAACTTGTCCTTTCTTGCAGCAAGGGGTACACCAATTCTAGCAAATAATATGCAGCGAACATCTCTGGGTGTTTTCCCCTTCCCAAAGAGAAAGATAAAACTTAACAAGAACAAGGCTTTTGGCTGTTGGTCTTCCCTCTTTGTCCGCCCTGGAATGTGAACTTCTGAGGTTTAGTTTGCTAAGTTGCAAGCAACAGGTGAAGAGTCACACACCAGGATAGTGAAGCAGGATGGATAGATGACAGCAGCGGGCCAAGGACCACCATGGTGGGCTTTCCCTAGACTTCTTGTTATGAAGACAAACAATATTCTTAGTTCTTTAATATCCTGTAGAAGGATTTTTTTTTCTGGTACTAGTAGCTAAATGCAATGTAATTGAAACAGATAAGTACAGTATAATACCATTTATGTAAATTTTAAAAATATAGAAATGTGTTATATATTGCTTACGGGTACAGACAGACATAACGCATATGAAAAACTGGTCAGGAAGGACCCACGCTGAGGTTAAGATGTGGTTACCTGTGCAGAGAAGGGTGTTTAGGGGAAGGGAAAGAATAGGGAGGAACAGGACTATGGCTGTTGCTATATTTTATTCTTTTAAAAAGAGTTCTGAAGTAATATCAATGCTAAAAAAGAATCTGAGTGATGAGTACTAGTTTTTTTCTGTATATAGCTGAATTATTTTAAAACTTTTATCTGGAACAAAATAAATTTGAAATTACGTAAACTCCTTAGCTGTCTATGATGCGACATGGTTCGTTGTGGGTGGTGCTCTGTAATTCCCTTATCTGATCCATTTTCTCACTCCAGTGAGTGAAAGCAGGGTTGAAGATGAGTCTATTCTCCATCAGACTGTGCTATGTATAGATCCACTGCAACCCTAGCAAATGACCTAAGAGAACAGATTCCTGGGAAGCTTTCATGTTGCGTCAGGGTAAGCAAATAAAAGTTCTGGACAGAGTGTTCCAAAAACCTTAGATGACTGCATCTAAAGAATGCAAGCAAGATGCAAGCAAAAAAAACATGGTGATTGGCACTTGGAGTTGGTGAAGACAAAGATATGGAATAATGACAAGCTTGAAGAAACCCCAGCTCATGGGTGAATTTTCTATGGAATAGGGTAGCCTAGAATCAATACTTTTTCAATTACATTTAAAAATTGTTTACACAATCTAGTATTTGGGCAGCAAGCTAGGAATGTTGTAGCTATTGATTTTAAATAAAATTTTATCAATCAAAGATATACCTTCTCAAGGAGAATTTCTTTTTTTAATTCAGAGAGCAGAGAGAGTATAAAGTGAAAAGTGAAAGACTTTTCCTCCCTCTCTGACACCCAAGTCCTACTTCCAGAGCTAAATACTGTTACTATGCCTTACAGTTCTGGAGATTTTTTGCATAGATTAGCAAAGTTATACCCTTTCTATTTTTCAGAAATAAGAGATAATACTAAACATATCATTAAGTTGGTTTTTAACTTAATTTATATATTAGATATCTTTCCACATCGGCTCACATAGATGCATCTACCTCTCTTCAACATTTATAAATGTTATATGCAGTTAATGCATTTATTAAACCAGTTCTGTATTGATGGACATTTTGGTTGCTTTTAATTTTTTGTTTTATAAATAATGTTACAATGAATATTTTTGAATAACTCATCTTTTCCCTACAGATATGAAAAGCTATTTGATTATATTCAAAATTCCTACAGGTGTTTGTTTAGATTTTTCTTATGACTCTATTCTTTCATAAATCTGCCAGCCCTTTCCTTCACAAGCACCAAAGTTTGATGGCTGAGCTTCATAATACATTTTCATATCTGGTAGAGTTCACTCCTTAGCGTTACTTAGAACTTTCGGAATTTTCCTTTATTTACTTACTTATTTATTTATTTATTTATTATTTATTTGAGAAAAGGTCTCTCTCTGTCACCCAGCCTGGAGTGCAGTGAGGCAATCATGGCTCACTGCAGCCTTGATCTCCCAGGCTCAAGCAATCCTCCCACCTCAGCCTCCCCATTAGCTGGGACTACAAGCACGCCACCACACCCAGTTAATTCTTTAATTTGCAGTAGAGATGGGGTTTCGCCATGTTGCCCAGGCTGGTCTTGAACTCCTGGGCTCAGGCAATCTTCTTGCCTTCGCCTCTCAAAGTGCTGGGATTACAGGCATGGGCCACTATGCGCAGCCCACATTTCTATTCTTGAATGCTTATTTTTCCAGGTGAACTTTAGCATCATTTCATCAAGTTTAAAATATCCAATCTGTTTCTCTGAGCAGCCAGCCATTATCGCAAACCCCACCTTGTAGGCTTTCCTCTCTTGAAAATTAAACCAAAAAGGTTCTGGACTAAGGACAACAGGCATGGAGGGAGCAGGAATGGGATGCAGCCCTGACTACAGGTTGGTGAAGTGAAATCCATAGAACGAACTGTGGGAAGCCCAGACCCCTTTCCACACAGGGCTCCCAGAATGTTGGCATTCGACTTATACCTCCTATGAGAGAAATTATCTGGAGAAATAGACTGGTTCACAGATAACGAGATTTAGAGGTGCCTTCAAATAAAGGCCAAATTTCTTAGTTATCCTGCAGTGAGGCTCACCAGTTGATGAGCTTAGAACTTGCCCCTGCTCCAGTCTCTCTTTCTTTTTCACCTCACTCTTAAATATGGTTACTCAGTCTGGCCTTTCTACAGAAGTAAGGAAAAAGAGACTCAAAAGGACCGAAAAAAAAAAAAAACTGCAGAAAGCAAACCCAATTTAAGGTGCCAAAAAAAATCTTCCAAAAACTATTATCAATATTTTCAGAGGCAAGAGAAGTAAGGACATAGGAGGCTAGAAAAAAAATTCAGAAAAACAAAAAAGCTTTTAGAAATAAAAATACAAGGATTGAAATGAAAATTTCAAAATTGGAACATAAAGTTGGGGAAATCTTCCACAAAATATTTATATCGATGGAATATAGATAAAAAGATGTTTGAGTGAGTGATATGAAGAATTGAAAAGCAGAAGAGAAAAGATGAGGAGATCACATCAGTTGGTCCAATATTTTTACTAAATAGGTTCCATAAGAAAGAGAAGAGAGAAAAGATGAAATTATCAAAGGAATGGCATGAGAAAATTTTCCACATTACAAGATATGAATTTCTAAATTGAAGGGCCCAAACATGAAACATGATGAGTAGAAACGAGCATTATACCAGGCACATTATTGTGATATTTCAATATAAAATAAAGATAAGAGTCTATATGATTTCTTGAGAGACAAAAGATAAATCACAAATGCAGTGATAGAAATCATACAGCAGTAGATTTCTGAGAACAGCACTGAAAACTAGAAGACAATAAAATATGTCTTAATTATAGCCTGGGAGCCTGAATAAAAATAATAGGTAGACTCAGAGTGGATCTTGGATGGAAGGTCAAGAAATCAAGTATAATAATGTTATACAAAATAACTGGAGATTAAAGGAAAGAACTCCCTTCTTTTTTGAGACAGGGTCTCACTCTGTCACTCAAGTTGGAGTGTAGTGATCCGATCATGGCTCACTGCAGTCCCGACCTCCTGGGTCTAAGAAATCCTCCTGTCTCAGCCTCCTGAATAGCTAGGACTACAGGAACACCACCACCATACCTGGCTAATTAAAAAAAAAAATTTAGAGATAGGATCTCACTATGTTGCCCAGGCTGGTCTCAAATTCCTGGGTTCAAATGTCTCAAGCCAAAGTGTTGGGATTATAGACATGAGCCACCATGGCTGGCCTAGGAAACTTTGAAGTTAAAGCCTTGGGTCAGTCATCAATGTCAGAAACATCTTAAAGGATAGATAGTGAGTACTAGACTTAGCCAAGACAGCGTCTTAGCTTGCCCCTATAGAGGGTAGGTCTCTACAAAGAGGCATTGACCCTATCCCCCTGGACAGACAATGATCGCCATTGTCAGTGTCAAGTTTGAAGAGAAACAGATGTCATTACAGCAGCATAGCAGTTAAAATTTGCATTTTCAACCTTTTTCTTTCAAAGTCTCAAACCCTGAACCAACATGAACTTTCATGAGTGCAACCCATTTAAGTGGAATATTGTCTGGGAGGAAGAACCAAACTCCATGCAATCCTATTGTCCTTAGGCAGTCTCTCTCTCACTCATGGGATAACCCTAAGTGAATAAGAGCTGGCGTGACTTGAGCTCACATTGATCTTCAGGGTGGTACCCCTGTGCTCCAACATGTTTCCAAGAGGCGTCTGGGTATTCAGATGCCAGACCACCAACATGGATGCCTGATCGGAAGCAGAGGTAAATAATTGCTTCTCTGAAGTGATTTCAAGTTTCTCCAACAGAACTATGTGTATTTATCAAACCTTTATTTCATAGTATCCCTTTATTTATAGCAAAACAGACCAAAATACCTGCAACTAGTCTGAGCTGATTTGAAATGACAGGTATGGGAATTCCCAGTTGAATTCACACCAAGCTACATTTTCATACATCCCTAAGGGCAAATTTTGTGACATCTCTCACCAGAATGTTCCAGCCTGCCAGATAGAGGTGACTACTGTGATTTCAACTTGAATATTACACACAAACAAAAAGAATTATCTCAATAGCAACTTGCTTAAAGAAGCGTCTTATAAACCTGAAGCACTTTAAGAACACTAAATTAGACCGATACGGATTTTTTCCCCTAATGTAGAAAGATATATGTATATTAAAAAAAACCACAGCAGGGGCTGAAATATGTGACAAACAATTTGGAAACAGCTGTGCTGATTGCAATAGCCTCCCGATAACATACTGCTTGTATTTTCCCCTCAGTTTGATTCTTTGACTCCAGGAAGTACTGGAAAGATACAAAACATTTTTCTATGGCAAACTGCTTTTAATATGATCAATTAGCTTTCCATCTTTATGCTTGGCTATGGTTTAAATTGAATGATTAATCTTTAACTCAAAGAGGTCTGAGGTGTGCTCTGTTTTTCTCCCTTTCTTTCTTTTCAAAAACATCTTAGAATTAAATAAAAATGTGAAAAAGGAATTTCAAATATCAATAGCAAGTGGTTTAATTTTTAGCAATTATAGATGTTAGCTTACTGAAAAGAAAATTAAGACTGTTGTGAAACAGTCTGTAATTTTTATATGTTTAAGGCTCTGGCAACCAGAATCTCCAGAATATGTTGAAACTTCTCAAATTTTGCAATCCAGTTTTATGACCACAAAGTCTTCCAGAAAGATATGTTAAGTGCTTACCAGGTAGTATTAAGTAGTAGTAAGTCTGGTATTTCTTACATTTTAAAAATGATCTGGAATTTGTTTTCATGTAAGTTATGATGATAGAGTTATAACTTTCTTTTTTAATTTTTTTTAAATTGGACAGCTAAATGATTCAACTTCATCTCCTTCCTCTCTTCTCACAGAATTATAATGCCACTTTTAAACATGGAGTACACGTGCATAAGTGTCCATAGACATGCCTCTTTTTTTTTTTTCTGAATGTTCTATTCTATTCGTTTGACCTCTCCATTCCTATCCCCATACCACACTGCAATAATTATAATTTTTTATTCCATTATTCTTTCTATTGCTAAATTGCTTTAGACCTTATTGTAACTCATTTATTCTTTATATGAAATTGAAATAATTTTGTCCATTCTAGAAAAAAATAGCTCTATTATTTTTATGGGAATTGAATTACATTTTAAAATTAATTTTGGGAAAATTAGCACTTTTAATATTGAGCTTTCTTATCCAAAAACATAGTGTATCTCTCCTCTATTCAAATTTTATAATTTCCTTCCTACAGATTATTTATGTTACCTCTGCTGTGCTTTTAGTTTTCCCTCAGCTCCACAGCAGAAACACATCACCCGAATGAACCTTAGTCCCTCCTTAGTTTCCTCTGGGAGACTTCACCAAGGCAGGCCATAAGGGTACCATCTCTGAGGGTTAAGACTGGTATTTCTAGTATTTCCTAGGCTCAATTTCATGTTCCTGCTTCTGGTTAGTTCTCTACACAAGGCTGTGTACTCATTTTTGTTATGCCTGTATCAATTTTTGATCCTTTTTCTCCTTCTCACCCTTGCTATGCATCATTTGGCAAGCTGTATATTTAGTCCTTTCATCAGTGCCTTGATTTGATCAGGCTTGCAACCATTTCTGCCTCTCTTTCGTACTGAGCCACAAAGCATATTCAAGGATATGTCCGGCCTGGGGGAAAATAGGCTGTACAGAGCTCTCTTCAGATTCCAGGCACTTTAATTCATAGTTCTCCAACAGACAATAGAGTACATCTTACTGACTGCCTAATAAAAAGAGGAGAAATTGCTCTCTGAATGTGCTATAATTGGATCATGTCTTTACTCACATGGTATTCAATAGGGATCCAAGATGATTTAAGGTTTTTTATTTCTCTATTAGTGTGAGAGAGATATAAACCACAGTTAGGAAATCAGAAACTTTCCACTCCCATGATGGGGAATAGAATGAACAACTCAGATTCCACATTTATGGTAACCTTTTATGTATCAGGTGGAGTACTTGGTGTTTTCTGAGATACTATCTGACTAAACTTTTCAAAAGATAGCCATGAGCCCAGAAATTTGAAATTTAAGAAAAGGTTATGAAAGCTTAAGTCCATGTGTTGAAATTATGACAGGCGATAACTGCCCCGTTCAGAGTTCTTCAGAGTCCTTCAGAGCGTGCTTGTCCCCTGGCAAGTAAGAAGAGATGGGGTCCTGGGAATAGGCCCTTATGGACACTGGGGGTGAGACAGGGAGACAGCATGGCTTCTCCAGGGGTGTGCTACCCACAATGATGCCTGCTGGGTGCTGCTGGCAGCAGCCCATGAACAACATACACAAGTCAGCCAACTTGCCTCAGAGACTCGTTACTAAACGTAGCAGACCCAGACGCCTGTGAATTCAGAATGATAATCCCAAGTGCACCGGCCACACCACAGGCACTGACAGTCATCACCAGGCCTATGGTTACGAAAGCAGGTGAAACATTATTATTGGCTCAATGCAAGTTTCATGAGCCTTACAACAAAGCCTATCCTTCCAAGAATAGTTCAAACTCACTTTATGAATGAATCACCTGGTAACTGATCCAGATTGAATACAGGTATAAGAGCAGAAATCTTCCAAACTCTAAGAGTGGTCTACAGATGGAGACCCCCTCCATCCGGCAGCAATCATTTGGTCCGGACTGTATCTTTCCCATGCCCTTATGCCACTTGCTCCTCCTCTCTGTCTTGTAAGAGCACTGGCGGAACAAACTGCTTGAACATCAGACTGTGTCTGAGACTCATCATTAGAGTTGGATGCAAGAGGAAAAGCATCCCCCTGCAACCTGGTTAACTAGGACCACTCAAGAGGCCTGAATGTGACAATAACTCAGAGCCAATAATAATAGTAAAATAAATGTAGCAAGTATCATTTGATGCGTTTTGTTATTAAGTACTATAAACAAATTTATCATCATTGACTTTCAAAACAACTGCATGAGGTATACATGATTATCCTCATTTTATAGGTGAGGAAAATAGATGCTCAGGGAGATTAGGCACCTTCTCCAAGGCTGCACAGTGTAAATAACAGAAGGAAAAATTGAGACTTCATCTGAAATTTATAACTTTAAATTTCTTTTTTTTTTTTTTTTTGTGACAGAGTCTCGCTCTGTCGCCCAGGTTGGAGTACAGTGACACAATCTCGGCTCACTGAAAGCTCTGCCTCCCGGGTTCAAGCCATTCTCCTGCCTCAGCCTCCCAAGTAGCTGGGACTACAGGCACCAGCCGCCATGCCCAGCTAATTTTTTTTTGGATTTTTCGTAGAGAAGGGGTTTCACTGTGTTAGCCAGGATGGTCTCGATCTCCTGACCTCGTGATCCGCCCGCCTTGGCCTCCCAAAGTGCTGGGATTATAGGCGTGAGCCACTGCCCCCGGCCTAAATTTCGTATTCTTTACAGTACAATATTCTGCTTTCATTAACTTTTACCATCTGTACAATTCTAAGAAGTTTAGAGAAGGTTGGTTACCTGATTTTATAATGTAAAACATTAGAAACAGTGAATTAGAAAGAGTTAGGAGACTACTAGTACAAAAACTTAGGACTGAAATTGAAGGAGGAGAAAGCTTTCTTAAAACATCCCCAAACACCAAAAACACCCCCAGAAAACTCCTCAAAACAAATAACTTGGGGTCAGTGAATGAAGAGGCAAATAGTTCCATATGTCCCTCAATAATCTTTGAGGTTATCACTGGATTATGGCATTAAAAAGGGTTAACCTATATACAGTCTATGCTGCTTAAAATGTCGAGAAAATTTCCCAGAGAATTTTGGGAATAGAAGGGACGCTTAGGGATCATGATGTAGAGCTGACTTATGGACATAAATAATCGAGGTCTAGAAAGTGACAGAATTGATTCAGCCAAGTGCTGGTCATTGGCAGAGCCCAGCACAGACCTCACTTTCCCTAAATCCTGGCCTAGGAGGCTAACAACTCCTCTTGGCTTCTCCCAAGGATGTTTAGTGACACCTTAGAAACCTCTCATAAATACGGATAGAGATCTCCTTGTTTGACATTGTTAAATTAGATGTCTAAATTTTACATGTATCTTTTATCAATTGCTCATTTTTGCTCAATAAATTAGATACTAGATAAATGCCTGCCTGAGAGATGATCATGCTCCAGTCAGAGAAACCAAGAAATAAAACAAAAGAGAAAGCACAGTGTGATAAGAAGAATGCTCAGGACGAAATGGGAGCCAAGAGGGCACCTAACACAGCGGGGCTTTAGAGAGAGTCAGGCATGTTTTCCCACACAGGTGTTTTGCATTTAGTCTTGATGATGGATGCCTAGGGAATGAGCCAGGTGAATGGGGAAAGGGATAGAATCTATCATCATGTGGAGTCTCTAGAGAAGTATCAGATATCTTACTTTGATTAGGCAAGAGTCAGCAAACTATAGTCAGCCTAATCCATTCTGTTTTTATAAATAAAGTTTTATTGGAACACCAGCCATGCCCATTTATTGACCTAGTGCATATGGCTGCTTTTGCACTACAACTAGTGTCAAGTAATTGCCATCAAGACCCTATGGCCCATAAAGCCTAAAATATTTACCATCTAGCCATTTACACAAAAACATTGACTGAACCCTGGATTAGAATAGATGGAGGTGGGGGCAGATTGCACACTGGTGGCCCGGGGGCTTCATCTGATTGCTATGCTTCATTTAGTCTGCTCATTGTCTTTTCATTTATTAGTTTAAAAGAAAATACGTTTAACATTTTAAAATTAGGAGAATTCACATAGAAAATCCAGATTTTTAACTTCTTTCAAAAAATCAGATCTGTCCATTTTGGACCTACTTTTCAGCATGGCAAGAATTAGAGCTAAAAAGCAGCAGTTGCCTTAAGGTGGGGAATGGGCTCTCCATTTTCCCATTGTCCTTCCCACTCTCTGCCAGCCTACATCACTTATCCATCTACCTTAGCCTGTAGGAATCTAAGTTTACAAATTCCTGAAGAGGCTGGAGATAAAGGTAGTAGTGATTCAATGAAGGGCTAGGAATTATTTGTTAAGAACTTTCAACTTGATCCTGAGATGCCAGGCAGCCACTGGCCTCTGGCCTGACAAGACTGGTCTTTTAGAGAACAAGACTGATAGCAACATAAAGAATGGACTAAAGGAGAGAGAGTCCAGAGGCAACGGGATCACTTAAGAGGCTTTTGAATAAGTCCAGAAAGGATTGAGGGAGACCATAAAGTGGTATCAGAGTGAAGGTAGAGAGAAAATGGATCCTAGGAATATTTGCATGACAGCCAAGAACACAGCTGAGACCGAGATACAAGTAAGAGATCTCAGAGTGCTGGAACCATGGGAGGAAAAGCATTAATATAGACCATTTCCTGAGCCCTCTTAGGGAATTCTCAACAGAGTCCTAAAGTCAATAATGCATAAGGCCTACTTTATGTGGCCAACTGATTGAACTTGTGTCAAGAGAGTTTTATATTAAATACATTGGGAGCTTTGGAGATCAGAAGTTGAAGGAGTATAGAGAGGGTCTTTGGAAGAGAGTGTAAAGAAAAGTATTCGATGCCAAAGGTCAGAGCCTTCCATAATAGGAGTAGAATATTAGGGTAGCTGAAGGGAGAAGGGGCTTTGTCAGGAGTCTCAGGGCCCAATGTGCATTGCAGATTTGGGAAGTCTGGTAACTGTAGAAAACCACAGACACCCCACAGGGGCTCAAAGACAGTACAAAGTTCATTTGCCACTTCCTAATCTTTCCTAATTCTGTCTAGAAGACCAAAGGTGGTTCCTGATGGTGTGAGAGAGGTGGCCTTAGGACCAACGTGGCACGATGACAAGAGAATGACCATTCTTCTCAGCCTCCTTGGATACACTACAGGGGAGACATTTCTTGCCTGATGAAAATATCCTGATGAGCCTTCAAAGATATTCTCATCTAACAGTAAGAAGTATCACCTTACAAAATTGAAATGCCACTTTCATCTGGGAACACAGAAATAATATCAAAATAGCTATTTATTTGAAGGAGAAATAAAGCAATCAGATAGAATTTCCTATCTACTTGGCCTAGTGAAAGACTCAGAGGGTTTAGACCATTCTTCTGGGGAGAGAATTGGCAGTTTCTATGGAGCATCACATCGAAGGGACTGCAGAACCATAGTACCCTGCATTTTGAAAGTTGGGATGGCTTCCCCAATCAAGCTCATCATAACAGTGAAAATAATTTTACAGAAGAGAAAGAATTGTTCTTTAGCAACCCACACACCTCTATCTAACTCATTCAGAAGAGCTGCTGAGGCAATTTTCTAAGCCCTGTATGTTATTGATATTGTAGAGAGATGTTGAAGAATGTCCACAAGGAGTAACTGAAAGACAAGAGGAAATTCAAGGAGGTTAAAAAGAAAACACAGAAGATGCTGTCACTATAAAGATTATATAGTTTCTCAAGCAAAATCCCAGACAGGGTTCAGTTTTTGAGAGAACTTGTCATAAACGCTCTAAGCAGAGTAATTTTGTTTGTGTAAGGGGGAATAAAGAAAGAAAAAGCATTTCCAAACACTAATACTTAGAAAAAAGGAAGTTTACTCAAAGCAAACCGGAACCATTATGCTTGTCTGATGAAAATGGGATTTTCAAATTTGCAAAAATTTACATTGCATACATAATGCAGACACATTTTCCATGCATAGCAGTCAAATATTAAAATCTTTACAGGAGCTTTTATTTTGTGTAATGCATGTATACAATGTTTTGCATTGCCCTAGATAAAAATTCATCTCATGGTGTCACGCTGTGTCAATCCCGAGGAAACGCAAATAAATCCTCATTTTACCAGGACAATAGCTTTGGGTAAGAGGATAAACTAGCTCTCATTAATCTCCACTCTTTTCCAGCCGAATCCAGAGGACCACCCACATGGACAGCGGTTTAAAAAAGGACTGAGTTGAAGCACTTCTAAGCATGCCCTTTTCTTTCTCGGTATCTCAGCAACTTCTGGTCCCACCAACAGAAGAGGCCAAGTAATAAATACCATTTTCATCATGTTTTACAGTTTACAAAGAGCCCATCTCATTAAGTTTTCACAAAACGTAATGCACCTGTATTTTGTTGAAGGTCAAATAGGGTAAGAAACTTGTCCAGGAACATTAGGAAGTGGCAGAGGTGGAGCTTCAACCTGGGTGTCTTTGGATCACCTAATACCCTCCCACTAAACCCCTTATCACAGCTGTATCTCAGCCACAGAAGAGAAGTGAGAGGTTGAGAGAATCCTTCTTCTTCTGGTAGCCCCTGCCTCCATGAGTCATGCTATGGTCCTTTTGTTCATTTGCAGGGAGAATCCTACTTTTACAAAACTTTTTTGATCTATTTCATTTGACATGTAATCCATTTATCTCACTTCAAAATATACCATATATCTGATCCATCCTAAATTCCTCCACTTTCTAGCTGAGGGGTTTTGGCAAGTAGTTTAACCTCCCTGAACCTCAGTTTTCTCATCTATTAAATAGGATAAGAAGTAAATATAGCATAGTTGTTGGGAGGATTAAATGAGCTGGGATATGTAAATCACTTATCAGTACTAATACGTAGTAAACACTCAATAAATGTTAAAATTAAAAAATCAGCAGGGGGCTGGCCTGTGTTGGGTGAGAGGACTAGTGCACCTGTACAGAGCCCTGTGGTGGTGAGCTCAGACAAGCGCCCAGAGGTGGTAGACAACCACCAGGGAGCCCACGTGGGTGTGGGCATCCAGAACAACTCCTCAGGCAGACTCAGCAAGAACTCAGAGGGCACCAGAGTTGCTCTAGCTGGTAACCAGCCTTTGAAAAAGGAGAAACAAAAAAGGAAAAGCTACTATCCCATGACAGATAGACAACTGGGAAGCAAGAGGGTCGAATTTTGGGAGACTGCACTAGCTCTTCTTTTTTTTTTTTTTTTTTTTTTTGAGACAGAGTCTCCCTCTGTCACCAGGCTGGAGTGCAGTGGCATGATCTCAGCTCACCACAACTCTGCCTCCTGGGCTCAAACGATTCTCCTGCCTCAGTCTCCTGAGTAGCTGGGACTACAGGCGTGCGCCACCGTGCCTGGCTAATTTTTGTATTTTTAGTAGAGACAGGGTTTCACTATGTTGACCAGGCTGGTCTCAAACTCCTGACCTCATGATCCGCTCGCCTCGGCCTCCCAAAGTGCTCGGATTACAAGCATGAGCCACCACACCTGGCCGACTGCACTAGCTTTTCAAGGCTGTAAGATTTGGGATTTCTTGAAGGCTGCTGCATGTGTTTTTGAGAGAAGTTATTGGGAACTTGCACAAGCAGTCATTGATAGTGCAAATGTAACACTATACATGGTGCACTCACAGAGTGCTGTGATGAACTGGGGAATAGATATCAGCTTCCAATCTATTGCTTGGCAGCAGCAATCACCATGACAGAGGAAAAGAACATAGAGACTCTGAACGTTCCTCAGCCACCACCCAATTCTAGATATGAATGTCAGCTCCGTTTGTGTCTTCCCACAGGCAAAGCCCTCAAACTTTTAGTGTGCAGCACAGACGCAGTATGCCACATGCAGAGGTGGTGACTCGCAGCAGAAGGAGTGGAACTGTGTAGTCAGCGGTGGTTCTTTTCTGGCAGACCTCTCACTAACAAAATGAAATTGGAGGAGCCAAAGTTCCCAAAGGACTGTGCTGTACAGGTTAGAGTGAGGCAAACTTTCCAAAACCCAACACCAGTTGAGAACTGAATTGGTCCCATTGGCTGATCCCCAGGCCCCTCCCACTCCTTTTCATTGTTGCTGTCATTTCCTACTGGATGGTGTGAAATTTATTTGCACTGCTCTGAATTCCCTATGAATGGATTTATTTCTGAGGAATTACAAGTGAAAAATTTCATCTGTGAATGAGACCAACACAAATAATTAATAAAATACAAAGAGCTAAAACAAATAGTTGGAAGCTGGTAATGAATGAGCTTGGGTGGAGGTGAACATTTACTTCTCCAATTAAACTGTGAGCTGCCAGGAGGGCGGGCCATTATTTACTTAATATATCTGTATTTATTGTATTTCATTTATCTAATTTAATGCATTATGTATTTTACCCTTCTAAACACCGTTAGGAAAATACGGCTTTCTCACTGTAACTGCTGGGAAGGAGCATGCTTTTGTTTAGAATGTGAGCAACTAGGGAGCAGAAGCTGTTTTCCTAAGGGACAGCTAGATGGAGGATGGAGGGATGGAGGGATAAAAGGAGAGAAAGGGTACAGATGCACCTCCACTTATGATGGGGTTATATCCCAATAACTTTGTGGCGAGTTGAGAATATCGTTAAGTTGAAAATGCATTTAATGTACACCTAACTGATGGAACATCATGGCTTAGCCTAGCCTACCTTAAATATGCTCAGGTCACTTACATTCTCCTGTGCTTGGGCAAAATCATCTGCCATAAAGCCTATTTTATAAAAGAATGTTGAGTATCTCATATCATGGATTGAACACTGTTCCAAAAGTGAAAAACAGAATGGTTGTATGGGTACTCTTAGTATGTTTCCTACTGAATGAGTGTGGCTAAACACTCTAGTATTTAGAATTGACAATACTGTAAAGTTGAAAAATCATTATGTCAAAGCATTGTACATTGGAGACCATCTGTATTATAAACACTCACTCTATAATATTTAATGTTAGTAAGATGAACTATAGAAACATATTTGAGTCACTTAAATGACTATATTTGATTATTTGTTAGAATAATCATTTTTTGAACTGCAAAATAATTTTATGGCATAAACTTTGGTGTTATCAGAGTTATATAACATAAAATTAGAACACATTTTGTCAACAGTCTCATTTTATAGATGCTGTGAATCAGGCCCAAGGAATGTATTTAAATATGTATTTAAAATATTATAGTCAATACTATTTTATTTTCTCCCAGATTAACATATTCAAAACTTCTTCTTGAGCAAAAATAATAATAATGTAGTTCAGTTAAGTATATATATTTTTTTCCAAAAAGATTAAATCAACTATCAGCAGAGGAGCTACACTATCAACATTTAACTAGTTAGTCTTTTTGTGGTAAATTATGACCATCTCCCTGTTTTCCTCTGTAACATCTGCATGTAGAGAAATTACTTTTGTAGTGACATCATCAAGAGATAAGGTAATATCTTAAAAATGTAACTGACTGTAATCAGTAACCACACGGGGGAACCACTAAATAAATAGTCTGTTCACCCAAATAATTTATCAATTAATAGACAATCATAAGCTTGACAGCTTGTCTGATGTCCAAACTACTGACTCAACAAGTACGTTTTGAGTATCTACTAGTGCAGACAACTGTGCTGAACGATGGGATAGGTTGGTGAGGAAAACAGACATTGTCCCTGCTGGCATGGAGTTTAAAATATATTAGGGAATAATAAACAATAAATGAGTAAACAAAATATAATTACAAATTATGATAAGTGCTATGATCGGGGCATAGTATTTAGAGTTGACAATATTAAATACTAAGACATTATTCATTATTGATCTGAAATTCAAATTTAACTGGGTGTCCTCCATTTTTATTTGCTAAATCTGGCAGCCCTACCAGTATATGTGCGTGTGCGTGCGTGTGTAGTGGGGGGCAAGGGAGAGAGATCTACTAGCTATAATACCTGGCAAAATTCATGCCTAGACACTCCATTTAAATTGACATTTGACAGATGAGAGAGCTGTCCAGGAAAGGAAGGGGGTGGAATGGTGGGATGTTTTAGGTGGCACTGGGGGTAGAGAATTCCAGACAAAAAGAATAGCATGTTCAAAGGCCCTGAGATGTTCATTCGCTCAACAAGTGTTTATTAAGAGTCTATCATGAGCCAGGCATTAGGCACTGGGGATTCAGTGGTGACCAGAACAGAAGCACTCCTTGTCTTCTTAGAGTGGTAAATCTGAAGGACCAATTGAGGATGTCAAGACACAGCAGCAGAGAAATCATTTTTGGCAAGGAGATGAAAGGTAATCCAATTACATTATTTTTACTTCCTTAGTGGCTAATACGAGGCTCAACGAAAAAACAAACACATGTATTTTTTGTTAATTCAACAATCATTTATCCTCAAGTTGGCCTGGGGGAAAAAGAGAAAAAAAGAAACTGACAGACAACCTTTTGTTATCCTTTATAATAATTATCTTTGGGTTATTTATTAAGGAGATGCTTCAAACTCAATGAGAAGTGACATGAACTGAAATATAGAGATTTCACATTTGTTTAAATAACTCCTTAAGCCAAGCCATTTAAGTAGGGAAAAAAGGCAAAACCCAGAGAAACAACAGCAGAAAACAACCACTTGTCTGATTGATTGTGTCTCAAGAATGGCAGAGCTGCTCTAGCAATGTAACCACCTTCTAGGAAGGTGCAGGATAATCCACAAATACCTTCCATTTTAGCGAATTGTCTTTTTCCTCTGAACATGCCAGTTTATTTGGGGTGAAGAAGTGATTCTTGCAGATAAGAGCACAAAGCCTTTTCTTTTATCACAGAAGCTAAGGTAGATTCTTTCTGCCTTGACTATTATCGGTGAGATTTTTCAGATAAGATCAATTTTGTTAATGAGAATGCAGTTCATGGGGAAAAATAATCAGAGTTTAACTCTCAGGCCCTGGGTTGAGTTTACTAAGTGAAAATTTGAGGGGGAAAATGGAATTCTGATTTATAGCTTTTTTGAATTTAATCATTTGAAAAAATTTTAAAAATAAATTCATATTCCAATGTATTTTCTGAATATTATAGACTTTGCTTAAGCATATTTCTTTGGAAACGCTGTTACCTAAGATTATTTATCAGTTAATAGCTTAAAACAAAATCTGGTAGGATGATTAAAATATAATTAATAATTCAGAGACTAGTTATGTCAAACTAACCTTAAATAGACAAGAAATCTATTTTTCCAGCTCATTGCTATATTTTGGGAATCTTGATAGTTTATTTAGTATACTTGCTATACCTCTCAGATTCATAGCAATTGCAAATTTGACAAGCCTGCAATCTGTCCCATGATTTCAGTCACTGATAAAAATATTAAACAGGGTAAGTCTTTAAATAGAGCTCTCTTCAAAGCTACTAGAAATACTGGATTTTATTGCTAAATAAATCAATACCCAATTACTTAATTTTGCCTACATCTAACTCTAAATCCTTCAAATTAGTCCACAAGTTACTGATGAGAGGCCAAGTGCCTTGCATAAATCCAAACAAAACTTAGTAGGGATTAAAAATAATCCCTGCATTTGGGTCAAAAATTCTAATGCACTTTTGAGAATATAGAAGTAAACTTGTTCACAGGAGAGCAACTACAATGATGAAGGGAATCAGAACTATATCGTATACAGAACTGAAGTAGGAACTTGCAGGGGAGACAACATTTAATTCTTTTTGATAGTTTTACTTTTTCTATTATTCAAACGGCTTTCATAGCAAGGAGAGGGTACTCTTGTTCAATATTACAGGTGACAAATTCAAATTTCCACAGGGGTTGGGCAGGCAATGTGAGTGAGGAAAGTCTCTTTCGCATTTCCTTCCTTGATAGAGACATGAGCACAAAACATACTGCCTTTCCTCTGATCTCTTTCATAAAAAGCCACTGTTCAAACTCAATACCTCACAGCAAATGGTCCCGAGGGTCAGTTTGGAGGTGTTGTGCCTGGGTTAAGGGGAGGGATAGCCGCTTCTTAATGCCAGCTTAACTGTTGTCAGAGGAGATGTGTCTACACTCTCCCAATATTCCTACATCTTCCAGTTTTTTCAAAAGAAACTAGAAATCTGGATTTTTATGCTAGTTCTCTTGATTTTTTAAAATTTGGACAATAAATTTATATTTTTCTAAAAAACACTTCGCTAGTCAATACTGGGCAGGCACAACCATACATAGCCTGCTCCTGACTCTATGACTCCCACAGGCTGGACCAGAACCAATGACTTGAAGATATAGCGAAGCAGCCAAGAGATTAGTGGAAGGAAGAACTTGTTGCTCCTCAACTGCCTGACTTCTCCTGAGATCATCAGATCTAAGCAGAGCAACCTCATGTGATCATATTGGATATCATTTATATCTGTGACTGGATTACAGACCTTTAACTCCTTGTCTCACTTTGAGAGTCAATGGTTCCAAATAAAGCATTCTCTGGGGATTGAGGGGAGAAAATCAGTGGCTGGCAAGTTCTTGAGAGTGTTTGCCCAAAAGGTAGAATATGATCTCAGCTTTGCAAAATGATTGCCATTTGGAGGCAGATGACTTAGAGGGAATTTCCGGTTGACAAAACAGCAGGCACCAAAGAGTAAAGGTGGAAAGGAAAGTGGCCTGGGATGGGGGTCACAATGAAAAGATTCTAATGGAATGGAGAGTTTATAGCAATTAAGCCTGGGGGTCACAACTGGCCATATCCAATTATGTTTGGCCATCACATGGTTTAAAATAAAAATTGAACCTGAGACACTTTTTGAGGGCATGTACCCTCCACTTACCTACTGACCCCATCACTTCTTGTCTTGTATCCAGGACCACCACACAGTAACATTACCCAACTGACCCCCAAAATTCTTAGATCTTTCACCCCAATGATAAATTTTGATTTTATGGAAATTTATTTTCCTGAGACAAGTTTATGGTACATATAAATTGAATACCTCTTGAACATTATTACATGCTTAATAATTTGGAACTTAAAGAAAAAATAATATAAATGATAAATTTGAGGTTTGGGTTGCAGCTAGAGGAAAGTTTCATTATATTTTTGGAAGTCCACACGTTAAGTGATAAATCTCATATTTGTCTGATTTGATAAGCTGTTCCTATGGTTTGGGAGATGGATGTAACTGTTCCACAAACATGGACACAATTCTGAGCAGGGATATTGGGGCTCCAGCAGGTCTGGTTAGGCCTATCCTGTTCCAAGTCACCAAACTAATCAGTTAAACAACTGGTTGCTTGGCCAAAGATTTCACTTTTCAGTCAATTGTCCTGGCATCAGAGACACATGCATTCCTAGAGTTTTACTCGCATCATTTAAAGTCAAGTTTTGCTGTCACACAAATACCTTATGCCTTTTACAAACATCACTTCATTGGACTCTTACTATGTTCCTATCCATGCATGCATTAAGAGATAGAGACCTACTAACAATAAGTGGCCAACTATTATGCCAGTTATAGGTGATCAGGATACAGCGTAAATACAACTTACAACACCTATTAGGTGAGCAGGGAGATAATTTCATTCCAATTAAAAATGCATTTATTGGCCGGGCGCGGTGGCTCACGCTTGCATTCCCAGCACTTTGGGAGGCCGAGGCGGGCGGATCACGAGGTCAGGAGATCGAGACCACGGTGAAACCCTGTCTCTACTAAAAATACAAAAAAAAAAAATTAGCCGGGTGTAAGATGGTGAACCGAGGGAGTTGCAGTGATCCGTACACCATGATCCAGCCCACCAGGGAGAGTAAGATCCGTCTCAAAAAAAAAAAATGCATTTATTTCTTAAACCATTTTTATTCCAGAAGCAAAATAGTAATGTATTTTCTGCCTTAAAGATTAAGGCAATGCAAAAGTATATAGAGTAAAAATCCTTTTACTTACATTTATATGCATTGCTATACAGGTATAATTTTTATGTAAATACTATTATACACTATACATTTTCAGAAACTTCATTTTTTAACTTAAAATGTCTTAGAGGTTTTTTTCAGGCCATAGATTTTTTTAAGGCTCCAAATTGTGCCATTGTTTGTATGTAGCACAATATATTTAATCTTTCTTATAAATAGACATTTTGACTATTTACATTTTTTGTTATTACAATGATACAATGTATAAATATCTTTGTTGATGTAAGCAAATATTTTGTAAGGTAGATTGCTAGAAGTACCTTCACTGAGCACATTTAAAATTTTGGCTGATACTGGCAAAAATATTCTTGAAAACATTGAACATATCTATAGCTATACACACACAAGATCTATAAAATACTATCTATTTCTTTATTGTTTCCAGGATTTGAATTTTATTTAGGAAGAGTATTAATATTCTAAAATTCTAAAACATGCTTCCAATGTTTTCGTAGTTTTTCTTAACATTTAGCTCTGTAATCCTTCTAGTTTCGTTTTAGGAATGATGTGAATTAGGCATTTAACTTTTCTCCCAAAGGAATAGCCCGTTGCCCCACACTATTTATTAAAACACCCAATCTGTTGCCTTTATATTGGAAGAACAATTTGGCTTGGGTTTCACATTCTTTCCCTCAGAAGTGAAAATGTGCTGCCTTTCCATCTTCTGAAATTGAATGTCTCTGTGGTCAAGTCTAAGGCCAACCTGATTATTTCTGCTCTTGTAAGTGACTTGAATTTTCTGCCTATGTGCTCCCATAATCCTTTCTTTAAGCTTGAAATTCAGTAACTTTTTCAGATTATCTTATGCTGTTGATGATTCCAAATGAAACTTTCCTGGAATCTAGTGGGTCCTTTATGTCTATCTATTTATTACATTGTTTCAGGAGAATATTGTTTTACACCATGTTCTTATGATATTTTTCCAAGTGTTTTCTTCTTCAAAACCATCCAACTATCTGTCATTCATTTCTGTCATATTCTCTGGAGTCATTATATCTTTGTTCTTTTCTACTTTGTTTTGTGTTATTTCCCCAAATGCGTCTTCTATGTATTTAACAATATTTTCAGTGAACTTCATTGTATTTTTGTGGCTTCTAGAATGTCTTTTGTCTTTTTAGTGATTTTATTTATCTCTCCAACTTTTTCCCTGAGTATTGCCAGCACACTTTTAATCTCCCTTAATTATTTTACATCTCTTCTATAAAATTTTGAATCTTTTCTCTGAACATTTTTGTTTGCTTGATACTTAGGAGCATCTGCTTAATGTTTATTGCTTTACACACACACACACTTATGCACACACGCACACATATAGAAAGAGACAGAGAGATCCATATTTTCTGCAAGTCCTTCAGAATAATGGAGAACTCTTTGTCTACAATTTTTCTGAAATACTTTGATATATTTGTTTGGGGATTGTGGGCTCTTCTTTGGCTTAAATTCCCTCCATTATTTATAAAAAATTATTTTGCAGTTTTAATGAATATGTACTACTCCCTCCTTTTTGATTATAACTCATCTTTTTAAAAGCCTGACTATTATTTAAATAATAGTACAGGGAAAGGGGTGAAATAGAGTAGAGTAAGCTGAGGCTCACTGCTGTTTTAATTTGGGTTTTGTCCTGGTTATCTATTGTTGCAGAGCAAACCACCCCACAACTGAGTGGCTTAAAATAACAATCAGTTATTTTGTTCACATTTCTGCAAATTGGGCAGGGTGCAGTGGGTCCAGCTCATTTCTGCTCCACGTGGTATCAGCTGGGGCAGCTTGAATGGGATTGCAGGATCCACTTTAAAGATGGATCGCCCACATGTCTGGCAAGTCTTGCTGGCTGTCGCTCTCTCTCCAGGTGGAACTCTCCACAGACTGATTTGGCTTCCTCACAGCAAGGTGGCTGGGTTCCAAGAGTAAGTTCTCTAAGCGAGAGGAAGTGGAAGCCGCTAGTTACTAAAGGCCTGGACCTGGAAACTGGGACAGCATCCCTTCTGTACTCTACATTGAAGGTGGGGCATAGACCCATTTCTGGATAGGAGTGTCAATGAATTTGGGGGCTATGTTTTAAAACTGCCACAGGCTGTCTCAAGCATCTGTCACCAAATCTGTTATTTCCTTGCTATTGGGAATACATCTTTTTGTAGTTTATGGCATTCAAATTGAGGTGGCATAGAGAAAAACCCCCGAAGTTGCGGATGAATTATGTTTTAATTTGAAAACTTCTCTTCTTCCATACAAATAACCTCCAGCAGAGTCCTTGGCTAGGAAACCAGAATGTGTCAGCATGATTTCTATTTGGCTGCTGCTTTGAGGGGTCAGACTATTTCCCCCATTTTCCCCTGACCCATCTACCTGATCTTAACTGTGCTCTAAACAACAGAATATTGGATGCTCTTTTCAGTAGTATGATGTGCTATCAGGTCCGAGAGAAACAGACTTGGCTCAGCATCTTGCCATCTCTTGTTTAAGATTTCACATTATTCAGCAGCAATACTTCATACTTAAATATTTCATAGTTTATAGTTTGGAGTTGTGAATACTTTCCTGTTTCAAGGGCTATTTTTTTCTCTCTATTTTCCAGTGTTTTTCTTAGTTTTAGTTTGTTTTCAGGGAGTCTAGTAGAATAAAACTATTTTATCCTGCTGTCTTAAGCAGAAGCTCCATGTGATCTGTAGAATCGGCTTAAAAATATATGCTGTGATTTTAGAAGTGAGTTTACACTGAAGATACAGTTTACTTGTGGGAGAATTGGCTTTTGAATCTTGTCATCCTATCTCATAGCAGGTCTCCTTATTGTTTGTGGTGTCTTTTTGGTCCTTTACTAAATTTAAAAATTTTCTTCTCAGATATCTTGTACATTTATTATTTAATGTTTTTCTAATTATGTTAGATTTTTAAGATGCTATTATGAATAAAACTATTTTCCATGACATGTTATCATTAATTGTTGCTGAAGTCCTGGAAAGCTATTGATTTTTGTCTGTCAATCATCTGTCTAGCCAGATTTCTGATTTCTCTAATATTTTGCCATTTAAGTCTCTTGTATTTTCTAAGTAGACAATCATATCAGCTCATCTATTAAGTATTTTATTTTGATTTTCCCAGTTTTAAATTTTTTAATATTTTTATAGATTTAGGGGGTACAAGTGCAGATTTATTACATGTGTATATTGCATAGTTGTGAAGCCTGGGCTTTTAGTGTATCCATCACCCAAATGGTGAACATTGTACCTAATAGGTAATTTTTCAGCCTCATCACCTTCCACCCTTCCACCTTTTGGAGTCTCTAATGTTTGTTATTCCACTCTTTATGTCCATGTGTACCCATTATTTAGCTCCCATTTATAAGTGAGGATAGACAGAGGTGCAAAGCACTGGGGAATGAGATAATCTCCTGAGACCTCTACTTCCCCATCTCTGCAGGAGATGGTGAGCCTGACAACATGCAGAGTACACCACTACTAAAACCTACAAACAAGCAGCATTTGAGCAAGCCACTACACTAAGGCTATCTATAACCAAGGAATTCATATGGAGCCTTAGCCCCCACCCCAAGATCACAAATTAGCAAAGCCAAATGACCCTACCCAACATATGCAACAGTCACACCTTCAAGGGGAAAAATAAAGTCCCATTAAAATGAATGTAAATTCAAAAATTAGAAGTGACAGTTTCTCCAGAAAAGAAGGAACCAATGTAAGAATTTTGGCACCATGAAAAAACAGTGTTGCAACACCCCTCAAGGAGCACACTAGCTCTCTAGTGATGGATCTTAACCAAAACGAAAATTCTAAAATGACAGATAAAGAATTCAAAATATGGATCATAAGGGAGTTCAATGAGATCCAAGGGAAAGTTGAAAACCAATACAAAGAAATCTGAAAAACAACTCAAGATATGAATGAAAAATTTACTACAGAGATAGATATTTAAAGAAAGCACAAAACTCTGGAAATGAAAAATTTACAGAAGGAATTACAAAATACAGTTGAAAGCTTTAACAATAGATAAACAAAGCAGAAAAATTTCAAAGCTTGAATACATATCTTTTAAATTAACCCAGTCAGACAAAAATAAAGCAAAAAGAATGTAAAAACTGAACAAAGGCTTTGAGAAGTATGAATTTTCCTATTTTGAATTTCTATGATTTATATTTCAAATTTCAGCTTATCCCTGTTTTGTAGATATAATAGCCATTATATACACCTTAGTAATTATATATGTTTTGGGCTTTAGTTTTCTATAATGTTGTTTCCCCTTAAAGTTGATCTTATTTGCTTTCATAATCTATAGCTTTAGTGTAACTCACATCTAAAATCTCAACAGGTTTTTATTTTTTAAAGGTGAGAATAGATATGTATACTAAAGCTGCCATCTTGATGAAATGAGAAAACCAACTTAAAGAGGTTGACTGACTTGCTCATTGGTATAAAATTAGTAAATAATAAAGTCAGAATCCAGACTGCCAACCCAACCTTTACTTCTCCATGGAGAAGTAAAACTCACATTTTCCACATCTGAGGTACGTTCTAAGATTAAAGTTTTTCCATGAAAACTTTTATTAGAATTACTAATGAAAAGAAAGTCAACTGCATACATGCGTATATTTTTCTACTTTTCCTAACTTTTTCTTATAAATATGCTAATGAAAAGGCTAAAAGTGAACAACTATAAGAACAATAAACAATGTCTGAAAATTTAAAATAGTCAACTGTTACATAAGTAAGAATTAACTCTTGCCAAGAAGATTTTCTGAGCTCCATAAAAAGCAAAGTAGGCAGGTGAGAATGGGAATGGGGGTAAAAATGAAAAACGATAAACCTCAAAACATATTAGGGTAAGAATTTAATTTAATGGCTCAAAATATAGCATGCTCACCTTAATGTCATTAGATCAAATTTGACCATTTAACTGCCATTCTGAAAATAAGCTATTTGGCACAGATTTTAGAATTTGACTTTCATATATCCAATTTGAATTAATTGCCTTTAGAAAAAACAGATAAAACTACAGTATGATTCTGATACTGCAGGATAATGCCAGGAAGAGGGGAGTCTAAATTCTATGTGAGTTATTTCATGTAATAATCTAGTGGGCATTCACTCTAACTTTTGAAATGAGAAACTCTTGCTGTTAATCCATGAAGAACATCTTAATGGTGAAAGAATTTCCTCCTTTTTCCTTCAATACTGCCTGCCATTCTGGCAATGGGAAAAGTGATATATTTGAGGACCCCTGGGGCAGGAAAATTGATAAGAGCTCCTGACTTCTTTCCCATAAACAACCAATATTTTAAAGCTACTAACAAGGGAGCTAGACATTCAAAGACAGTTCATTTATCTTCAATAGCTGGCAAGGGTGTCAGGCCCTGCAGTCAGGCACAGAAAAATGGGCCCCGAGTTCACCCTCTATTGCTGAACAGCTGCTCTTTCCCAAGGCTTTAATCAGATTCCCTAAGCATCCCATGCCCCAGTAAGGCAGAGCCCACATAAAACTGGTAATAAGCCTGTCATGTAAATTCATTACAAAGCTCAAGTAATATGAACAGATTATATTCTCCAGGCCAAGAGAGAGCTTTTAGTTTAGACCAAAATTATTATTGCATATTGATTTGGCCCCTTGTTCTCTGGAAAGTTTTTTCTTAGAAAAAATTCAGACTTGGTCACCTGAAATAAAAGACATTTTCTTGGTTGTTCAGAATGAGAAGTCAGGTTTAAGTGTATTAGAAAGAAAATATGTCTTCGGATGAAAAATTCTTAATTCAGAGACCCAAAACTATTTATAGAGTTTTGTCTTTTTGTTTAGCTGCACCTACCCTCCACCCCCTGAAGTGAGAGCCATAGCTTCCTTTAACTCTTGAGTTCTGACCCAAAAGCTTAGTATGCAGTATTTTAGATTATGTTATTAGAAGCGAGTGTGGCAACCTTTGGAAATCTTTCCTTGCATGAGGCAGAAGTCAAGATTGGTTCTTCTCATAGACAGACTGATGCCTAGCTATCAACTACTATCTGTTAGTAGGCACTAGCATGGGCATTCATGCTACTGGTTACAACAGAGGGAATGAGAGGGAATCACTATCAACCCCTGACCAGATATTAAAGGACATTAGAGACAAATGACACTGATGCATCATGACAAGATTATAGTGTATCAATTAGAAAAGGGATTGGGTAGTCATAAAAGAATCACAGAATCAAACACTGCTAGTCTTCTTCCCAGCTTTGTGTAGTATTGAGAGGGCCAAATTTTATCATCTTACTAAAAGTGAGCAGTTTTTAATTATCCTGAATGTTGGTATGGATTTAGGAGGTCATTACCAAGCACTTCAAAATTTCAAAGACCCATTGGATAAACAACAGCTTTTGTGTGAAGGATGAGGATAAACATTTGACACCCTTCATCTGTCCCTATGTTTACCATACAACACTCTGATATTATTTGCTTTCATATGCAGGCCTGCCTATGGGAAAGCCTGCTTTTATCATGTGGTGTTTGGGGTACTTGAAATCCTGATGACAGTAATTTTCTGTGGTGAATTAATAAAGTGGATGCTGATTACAATTCATTTTCTTAAGTACCTTGACGATAGAAAGAAAATGAACTGATCATACCAGCATGGATATTCTGGTCCCTGGGTCAGTAATTCCCTTTTTTTTTTTTTTTTTTTTTGAGATGGAGTCTCACTCTGTCACCCAGGCTGGAGTGCAGTGGCGCAATCTTGGCTCACTGCAAGCTCCGCCTCCCGGATTCAAGCCATTCTCCTGCCTCAGCCTCCCAATTAGCTGGGACTACAGGTGCCAGCCACCATGCCCAGCTAATTTTTTGTATTTTTAGTAGAGACGCAGTTTCACCGTGTTAGCCAGGACAGTCTCAATCTCCTGACCTCGTGATCCGCCCGCCTTGGCCTCCCAAAGTGCTGGGATTACAGGCGTGAGCCACTGTGCCCAGCCCTGTAATTTCTTAGTTTATTATGTTAGCACCTTGGTTCCACTTCTGCCTCATGTGTATTGTATTTAGTGCACGTCATTCTCTTAGTACCTGGCTGGCTATATTGGGCCCAGACTAGAAAACATCACTGGGCACTCCAAACTAGAGAGATAACATTTCAAACAATGGGATAAAATGAATGAAGAGCTACTATGACTGAGTGATGATATATAGCAGAAGACAGAATTACTTCCTCCAACTTTCTCTCAAAACTGGTTTTAGGCCAGGCATGGTGGCTCACGCCTGTAATCCCAGCACTTTGGGAGGCCAAGGCGGGACAATTGCTTGAGCCTAGGAATTCCAGACCAGCCTAAGCAACATGGTGAAACCCCGTATTTACAAAAAATACAAAAATTAGCCTGGTGTGGTCTGTGGTCCTAGCTACTCAGGAGGCTGAGGTGGGAGGATCCCTTGAACCTGGGAGGTGGAGGTTGCAGTGAGCTGAGATCATGCCACTGCATTACAGCCTGGGCAACAGAGTGAGACCTTGTCTCAAAAACAAAACAAAATAAAACTGGTTTGTTGCCTAGAAAAATCATCTCAAAGTCCTCTGTGCACATAAAGATTTTTAGAGCATCTCCATCACACAGTATAACAAGAGCTGATATGGCAGAAAATGTCCCTTGTGTACCACCCACAGAGATAACTTCTCCCCAGAAACTGGAGAGAACTGAACAGGTGGATTCCTAGGTGGGTTGTAAATCTGACAATGAGAACACGAGAATGTCAGAACAGAGTAAGAGAAATCAGGAAGACAAAGTGAAAGATGAAGGAGAGCTTCCAGAGAGAACATGACATGTCCACGATTGGAAACACCAAAGCCACAGAGAGCCTAAAATTCTGGAGAGAAAAATGGAGGGGCCCCGAGGAAGATACTTTACCAGTTTCCTAATAAATAGGTATTTTTTGCACAGTCTGAAATTGTTAAGGGCTACCTACAGTCTCATAGCAGGTATAAATTGCTTTCAGCATTTCCTTACCAAATTAAAAAGGATTATCTGTTGTCAGTCTTTTTTTTTTTTTTTTTTAGACAGAGTCTCGCTCTGTTGCCCAGGCTGGAGTGCAGTGGCGCAGTCTCGGCTCACTGCAAGCTCCGCCTCCCGGGTTCACGCCATTCTCCTGCTTCAGCCTCCTGAGTAGCTGGGACTACAGGCACCTGCCACTATGCCTGGCTAATTTTTTGTATTTTTAGTAGAGACGGGGTTTCACCATGTTAGCCAGGATGGTCTCAATCTCCTGATCTCGTGATCCGCCCGCCTCGGCCTCCCGAAGTGCTGGGATTACAGGTGTGAGCCACTGCACCCACCCGGCCTGTTATCGCAGTCTTTTGCATCATTTTGAGAAGCATTCTGGTGAAGGTAGCTATTGGAGTGAAAATTGCATTGCTCTAATAAACAGGTCTTTTGCTGTGTCTCCACATTTCCCCCACTTTCTCTATACACATTATTTCTCCCTCTATGACCATTCAGTGTCCCCCGTCTTTGAATATTATAGTGGATTATGAGTAATTGTTTCTAAGTTATTTTGCCCGCCACTCCCATTAACTATCATCACTATTATTGTCATAGTCATTCCTTATTAGATTTATGAATGTTTCTACCAATTTCTCTGCTCAATTCTCCTTGCTTCTCCCTTATTCTGAGTTTAGTTTCCTATTTCTACTCAATAATATTCTTCAGAAGTTCTATCATTGATGAGTGATGAAGTACCTGAAAATGTATTTAATCTTACTCTTAAATGACATTTTAGTTGAATTTAGAACCTGGGCTGTCAATAAATTTCCTGCAATACTTTGAACCCATTATTCCTCTATCCTCTAGCAGCTAAGCAGCTATTGTTGCCAATGAGAAAACTATTGCCATCCAAATTGGAGGTAAGTGTAAGTAATCCTTATGGGAAATAAACCATCTCTCCTCTCTGGTTGCTTTTAAAATTTCTTCTTTCTCTTTGATGATCTCACATTTCACAACAATGATCAATCAAATATTTTCTTTGTCTTGCTTCCTCAAATATCTAATAAATCTTTTCCCCTCCTCTAGGTGGAGGCTCAACCACTTGAGGTCTGGAGCTGCCTGATTCACGAATCTCTGTTGCTCAAATAGACTCTTTAAAATTAAAAACACAACAAAATAAACCTAAAACCTGCAACGTATTTGAATGTGAATTAGTGTTAATTTATCCAGCTCTAGATAGAATGTGATGCTTCAATTTCTCTCTTTAATTTTGGAAAATTATCAACCATTATCCCTTCAAAATATTGCCACAATTCAGTTCTCTTTAGTTTGTCCCTTTGAAATTTTTATTGATGAATTCTGGATTTTTAAAAAGTGCTATCCTCCATATCTCTTAACTAGCCTTGCATATTTTTTATCTGTACTACATGCTGGGCCATTTGTCAACTTTATATTGTTTCATCGGTGGGTTTAATATGACATTTATGTCATTCCTTTTAGTTTTTAATGTCAATATTTGCACTTTTCATTTTGAAAGGTTCTTTTTTTCCTATTATACCATTCTTTTCTAATTTTTCCCCACTCCACCATTTACCTCTTTAGTCTCTTTAGTGTGCTCATTTGATAATCTTTCTCATATTTTTGTAATTTTTTGTTTAGTTCCTTAGGGTGCTTGTTCTTCTGATTTACTTTTGTTTTGTTTATCTCCTTTCTTTCCTTCCTTTGCTCAGCATGGTGGAGTTACTCTTTTTGCGGCCTGTACATTTTGTATTGTGAGCTCATTTTCAGAAAAGATTGTGTTTTTTAAGTGGGATTTCTATGTACCTGGGATGTGAAAGTATCACCTCAGGGCAGTTTCAGTGTATTTGGAAATAGGAAGAGGGGATACGGCTGGGACAGTTGTTTCAGTAGTCCTGAAAACTCTCCATGTTAATTTATTGGCTTACATTTCCTGTATCACAACTGTCCAGGCTAGGGGTTTTGATTTCTCAAATTCCAGATAGATGGCAAGTTTCGTCGCTATTTCTTAAGGCTGCTCTACACAGCCTATGTGACTGAAGGAACACTTTGAAATTGCAGGCCCTATTCAAAGAGCTTTGCTCAAGTTGTATTACCATGAGTGAACCTTTAGACAGGGTTCTGATTTCCACATGGAAATGGGATTCCAGCTCCAAAACCTCTGGGCAGTATATGCTATATAAAATCGCATGGCCACTGACAGTGGCAGCTTCCCACTCTTGCTGTGATTTTTCTCTTGTTTCTCACCCTTGGAGAGTTTCCTTTTCTCTCCTTCAAAATCAACTCTACATTTAGTAATGTTCGCTTTTTAAAATAAAGCCTTTCTTTGAGTTTTTAGTGCATAGGACCTATCATTTTAATCCACCATGTTCTGAACATTCTAGGATCACGAAATATGGTTGTTATTATTCTTATTTGTCCTCCAACCACTTTCTTCCAATAATGGATTCCATGTCACTGGTCACAGGGATGGGAATGTGACTCGGATCTGACCAGTTACCTTGTTTAATTCCCTTAGAGTATTATGTGATTGGCTTTATGGGTGATCTTCCGATACAAGCAGAGGCAAACAGAGTCTTTGTGACTGATATGCAAATATTGGGAGAATGAAATGTTATTTTGAGCTAAAAAAAAAAAAAGTGAGCCTGGAGATGCCATTAGTCACCTTCTCCTGCTTTCTAGACTAAGCCATCTATCTGTACCATGAAAGAATGAGGCTAGCACTCAGAGGCAATCAGGGCCAAGAGAGAAAAAGAACGGACAGACAACCATGTTTGAAGTCTTAAGCCTGGCATGTCCAGAGTCAGCTCAATCCCTGTTAAACAGGCCAATGGGCAAATTTTGCTGAAGCTAATTTGAATTGGGTTTCTGTCACTTTCATCACCTGCATCTGACTTATACACCAATAAATTAAAGTACATTGGAACTGAGATAAGAAACCATCAACATGGATTGCTCTTATTTAGTTTTGGTAGGCCAATTTGTCGCGCATGAGTTGACACTAGCAAAGCAAGTTCTCAGTTATGGGGTTGAGTTCTGGAGACGCTGCCAGTGAATGTCAGATCTCATCTGAGAGACAAAAGACAGAGTCACAGAATATAATCAAGGTCAAGTCCAAGTAATCTGAACAGGGACATTAAGAGGTAGAGTAGGGGAGATGCCAGAGTCAGGAACCGGGGAACGGGAATGAGAAAAAAACAAACAAGACAGCAGCAGCAGGCAGGGGTGTGGGCAGCACACCGAGCACACGACTTAAAGCTGGAATTCAGCTGAGCACTGCTTCCCAGCCTCTGTTTAGAGATCCCAGGGTGGCCTTGCCATTCCTGCCATGTGATGCCACCTGGTGTCTGAAAAAGCAAGTCAGCATGAAATCGACTCCCAGGACAGAGTCCTTAAGCAAAAACGGCCATACCTTTTTTTTTTTTTAAATTATGTATCACCCCAGTATCTAGGCAGGCATCAAAATAAATGAGTTTCATGCTGATTATCAGTTTTCAAGGCAAATATCAAAGTGAATTACCTTCAGAAAGATGTGTTAAGATATAAGAAACTTGTTCTTAAGTTAAGCAGATTCATGAGAAATATACCTCTGGTTGTGATAACAGTTTCAGTTAATTCTGATCAAAAGGGGACAGCTTCTTATCACCTCTGTGTTTACAACTATGGGTCAAATTGGAGGAGCACTAATGAGGGTTTCTAACAAGGCTTTTCAAATAGTTGGAAGAAGCAGAACGAACATTAAATATCTATCTCTGGAATAGCTTTTAACGATTAGTATTATAAAACGTCTCCCCATCTGCTTCTGAAGGGGTCTATGAACTCATTCATTCAGTAGCTATTGGAGAACCTACCAAATAATTGCCTATGTGTTGTGAGGGATGGAGAAAATTTGCCTTTAAGGAACTTGAAATCTACTTCAAGATGACGTTACCAAGAGAAAAAATGGAATTATTTTGGGAACATATTTTTATAACCAAACCCTATACATGTAAGCTGTTTTCTGAGATGATTTCTAGGGTGAGGTTTTGTTACGCATATTAAATCCCTTTATAGATATTGTTTGCCTACTTCAGTGAGGAGTTATTGAGGGCCAAGATGAGTGGCTATGCCCATCCAATCTATGTCACCAACACTTGGCATAATGTCTGGCACATACCGATCCTCAGTACGTTTCTCTTGAATGGTTGGATGATAGTTCAAGGTTCCCCTCACTTCCATGGTTGCTTGAGTCTCATAGCCATCCAATTACCTTCCATATTAAATTTCCCTTAAGACACATGGGCGGTAAGAAATGTAGTCTTTCAAAATGCCAAAGTGCCAAGCATTCACTGGTATCACACTTTAAATGACATTATCTAGCAAGAACTTCTCTGCAGCATAACAGTCTCATTTAAAAAGACAAAATTGGTGCTCCATTTCTTCATCTTTTTAAATAATCGACGACATCGAATTTCCTTATAAGCATTTACTTAACAGGGAATAAAGACATCTAGTATGTACTTATTGTCATTCAAGAGTCAGCTGTTTAATGAGATACTTATTTTATCTCTAAGAAAACCTGGAGGCATTTGCATACTATGGAATTATTTTACAAGTAGGTTTCAGTACAACAATGGCAGTATTTCTGTTTTGCAGATAAATGGCCCAAAACATCCAATATCCTCTTTCTCTTCCATCATGGGTAGAAAAAGAATTTCAGACTTCTACCTCTGTGCAGTCTGCACTTAAATGAATGTTGCCAATTATTAAGTATGTTAATGGAGATTTTTGGGACCAGAGTCTATCATAAGTAGTTTGCTCTATTTTGGTAAATATATGCAAGCCAAAAGAAAAAAAAATAAAAATCACTTGTGATTCCACATAACACTTTTGACTCCATGTAATTTATATATAAATAATACAAATGTTATATGTTATTTATATGTACAGGTATAATAAAAATATATAAAATTTAATAATATATAATTATATTCATATATAATACATATATTTTAGTATATATAATATATAATTTTAGGTGCATTTGCACATATAAATTTGGCTGTGAATTTTTAACCAAGCTAGATCTTATTATATATTAAATTTTCTTATTTAATAGTTATTAAATATAAATATTATATATTAAATTTCCTATTTACTTAAAAATGTATTGTGAATATCTTTTCCCATCAATATATTTTTTTCTTTATCATTTTTTAAATGACTTCATAGGGTTCCATGATATTAATATATTATAATTCACTCAACCAACTAGTAACCACTGTGCACAACTTCTTGCTCAAATCAAGGCACTCATCTCCACGGACAGACTATTGCACATGCTCATAATTACTTCTTAGAATAAATTTCTAGAAACAAAATTGCTGGATCAAATGACTCACAAATTCTAATGACTCAGTAAATACTGCTTTTGTAAAAGTTTTATCACTTTCCCTTTTCACCAGTCATATAGGAGGGTTCTCAATTCCCAAACCCTGACTTACTCCAAGTATGATTATTCTTTTTTGAGTCCTGAAGATTTAAATATTTGCCAGGTAAAAATAATACTCCATTGTTGGTTTAATTTGTGTTACTTCATTATTAGTGAAGCTGATCTTATTTAGTATAGCTGTTGTCCATTTATGTTTCTTCTCTTGTTTATTAACTATTTATATCATTTGTGCATTTTTCTATTATGCTTACCTTTTATTATTGGTCTTTGATGATAGGAGTAACAGCAACAGCTAACATTTAATGTGTATTGAGCATGACGCACCAGGCCCTGATTTAGGTGTTTTATGTTTAATCCCATCCTGTGAGGTAAGTGCTATTACTGTCTTTATTTTACAAATGAGGCTGCCAAGGCACAGGGGGATTGAGTAACTTGCCCAAGGTAACGTAAATAATGAATTAGGTATAGTGATGAGATTAACAATTCATCATGTATATTACAAAGACCATTAACTGATCAACATGTGTGTTGAAAATGCTTCCCTTGGTTTATCATTCGTCATTTAATTTTTTGTAGTGGGTTTCACCTGCTAGGATTGCTTGACTCTATTGCCATGACACAAATGGGCTTTTATTTTATAGTTTCTGCTTTTGATATCTTGATCACCTGAAGAAGAATATATAAGTAAATATAATTCAGACACATTACAAACATTCAGACACCATAGAAGAGTATAAAATAAAGAGTTAAATTATTTTTCATCCTTTGCCTATATCCTACATAGCAAAGGTATCTCATTTTAACCATTTATTTCTTAATTTTTCTGATTTTTATTCTATGACTCTTAACAATATGCATACATTTTCATTTCTTGACTTAGCAACTCCACATAGCATCTGTTCGTTTCCTAGTATGCCAGACGCAGAATTTTAGTTAGCTTCTCCCTTCCTTTCTTTCTCCTTTTTTCTGTTTAACTTCCACAAGAAATATCAGTTTTGGTTGTGAGCACCTTTATAACTTTAAGTAACATATTAATACTTCAACCTCTATTTTTTGATTTATCAACATTAGACAGTATGTCTTAACTAAGTGATTCATTCCTAATAGAGGAAATCAAGTGTAAAAATGGTTATTCTCTAAGTTTCCTGGATCATAAAATGGCATATTTATGAAGAGATGCTTCACTAGAAGCGGATTTATCTTTAGTCACTTTAATAAAACCAGAGAGATCTCTGTAAGTAGAATGAAAGATATTGATATAAATAAGGGTAGAAACTATATTTATATTTATATAGCACAGGCTATGTAGATTACAGGGCCTTTACGGCCATATTACTTTATTTATTACTCAGAATAATTCTGTAATGTATATAGAACAACTATTCTCACATTTTCTAGATCAAGAAATTAGCACAGGGAGTTTGTGGCCATACAAAATCACTGTAGTGGTCATCTAGGTCAGCAGTCCCCAGCCTTTTCGGCACCAGGGAACCGTTTTGTGGAAGACAATTTTTCCATGGATTGGGAGAGATGGCTTCGGGATGAAAGGCATTCTCAGGCATTAGACGCTCATAAGGAGCGCGCAACCTAGATCCCTCACATGCGCAGTTCACAGTAGGGTTTGTGCTCCTAGGAGAATCTAATGCCATCGCTGATCTGACAGAGGCAGAGCTCAGGCAGTACTGCCCACTGGCCCACTGCTCACCTCCTGCTGTGTAGCCCAGTTCCTAATAGGCCACAGACCAGTGCCGGTCCACAGCCTGGGGGTTGAGGACGCCGATCTAGGTTTTGTTTTGTTGTGTTTCTATCCAGCATCCACTTTTCCTTTATCATGGCAGTATTACCTGAGCGATGATTCCACCTTGCTCCAGTCTCAGCTCATGTGCTTCCAATGAAGCTAATTATATACACTTGAACTCATGGAACAGGTGACTTAGACCCGAGCCAATAAATGCTGTGCCTTTTACTGGCTATCGTGATTATTCCAAGATAAACTGCACCAGAATCTATGAAAGGTACTAAAATTTAGTCTGGGAATGGTGGAACAAAAATTTTTGGTCAAATCTCCTGAACAGACAGCCCTGGGAAATGCTGGCAGCCATCTTGTAACCAGAAGAGGGCGCTAAACATGAAGTTGAGCGAAGAAAGATTCCTGTTCGTTTCATTGGATCCTTGACTGAGCCATTTCTATTACTGGTGTTCAGTTACATCAGCTAATACAGATTCCCTTTTTGTTTAACTCAGTTTGGGTTGGTTTCTTGTCCACTGTAGTAATTGCACAGTTAATTAGTGGCAATCTTGACACCAGATCTTCTGACTTTTAACCTAGGCTTCTTTCTACTCTACCATGCTGCCTCTGAAATTAAGATTTTTGTTCAGGATTTGAAAACTCACACTCCTTGAGATCTCTTCCATATACCTTTTGCCTTCCTTCAATAGCCTATTAAATAACATTTAGAAATGCAAATCTATCATGTGGAATTCATTTGTGAGGCAGTATGCATACATGTTTGAGCATGACATTTTATGCTTGAAATAATAGTATGGGTTAGGGACAAGCTGTAACTTCAAAACTTTTATGTTAAATAAAGTTATTTGCATTTTAGCACAAACAATTCTGGATCATTTTAAATCACAAGAGCATGATATAGCACCCACCACATGCTGCTACGTACAAGAGCTGTGGCCATCAAACTTAATTATGTTAGGTATCTGAAATTCAGAGCACATTTAACCTAAGAAACAGTATTATAATTAATCATAGCCTTATTATATTAGCAAAGAAAAGCTGCTTTAATCTAAAATGTGGCTAAATACTAGAGCACAGTATTGCTACAATACTATTAAAAGTGTAAAAATACTAAAACTGAAAAAGATGGTTCTTAAGCAAGGAGGTTTGCTGGCAGAAGATGGGAAGGTAAATAAAAGTATGTGGCTATTTCAGAGGGGCTCTGGGGTCTTGGCCAAGGGCTATAGTCATCAATAATTGGGTTTCACATCAAAATGGAAAACTTTTTTTCCCATGACACAAGAATAACTCTATCACTGTTCTTAAACTTCAAAACCACACAAAGATGGAACTAAGAAAGAGAAAACACAAAAGAGGTTTTTATTTGTTCTTCTGAGACACACTTCAAGTACATAGACTCTGCTTTCAAAAAGTTACTATCTAGAAAGGCAAATATATATGTAAATCCAATGCTGTGCAGGGGTGAAGCAGAAGCTCAGCCTGTGGGCTGGTGAGCTGGTGTTTCCCAAAGAAGGAGACTGAGGGAAGAGTTGAAAGACTTGATTAGGCAGAACCAGAAGCTGAAGAGGGCAACCCAGGAGGAGTGAGCTTTGTTCACAGGCATCAAGATACCACTCAGAGTGTTGTGTCAGGGTGCTATACATGGTTTAATGTGAAGAGAAAGAAAAATGGAGAGACAATGTTTGAACTTTTAGAAAGTCATAGAAAACCTTTAAATGATACACAAATATGGCTTTCCTAAGGGAACCAGAAAACGGTTGGCAGAGAGTGTGTGGAGATAAGGCATTGTAAGGAGAGGAAATACGTGTGTGTAAATAGATGTACAAAGAGAATAGTACGTGTGGTATAAATTAAGTTTAAGAAGCAAACGAGCAAGTGAGAATAAGTGAAGAGAATGGCACATGGAAGTGTGCAAAAAGGAGAAAACGGTGAGCAGCAGACAGCACTGGTAGACAGCCTGGGCCAGGACATGGCAGCACTATAGACCACTCAGCAGAGCTCATGGAAAGGAAGAGCTGCTATCCAAAGATGTAAGCTTTGGAAGTCAAATGTTTTTACTTAGGATTACCCTTTATTTTACATTGGAGCTCACTGGGATCACTGTACGATACCAGAATTGCCAAAGCTGAGGAGCACGAGATTTCAGCTAGAATGGCAACGTCTCATTCCTAGAAAGGAAGAGCTCTTGCCGTGGTGTGAAACACATCTTCTTTTATTAAGATATTATGAAGACATGGGTAGAGAGGTAGGAGAGGCACCTGCAATACCAACCATGGATTGACCTGAGGAGATACTACATGGACGATTTCAAATGCTCCCAGGTTGGCGCTCAACAGCATCAACATTTATCCTCAGAGTCTGCATTTTTAATGGAAAACTACTGTGAATGATAGTCCTGAAAGCAGAAAGGCCAAACCTTCCCTGGTTGTGTCGGCATGATTCTTTCCCAAGCTCATTTGCACTTTAGTGGTTTTGCTTTGCTTGGCCTTTTCCAACTTGGCAGCTCAGGAAGTAAAAATGAGGAACTCAGCAGATTTTTAGAGTTTTACTCCAAATGTTCTTTTAATGCTAGTATTTCTTGGACAGGGATTTCCGATGTCCTAATTAATTGTTCTTGGTGTTTCTTTAAAAGCATCCTTTAGCATTTGTGAATCTGCCCATGGCTTTTGCTCTTAATTTGCACTCACTGATATTTTCCTTTAAAGCAGGAAAGACACTTCTCTGTGGCCAAGTGAAATATAAGTATATTTGGAGACACACTTGAAAATTGTTGAATTCACTGGCAGCTTTGGGGCAGCAGCCTTAAGAAATGTCAACTGGCAAAAAGAAAGAAAAAAAAAGAGTAGTGCTGCTCTGTCATTTCTTACTCCCCTCTGTGAGATCTGACTTTAACAATCTTTTGTTACTTTGCAATACATTTTCAACTGCATTCGAAGTAATTAACACCCAGAATAGAATCTTTTTGTCACATTGAATTATCAGATATCGACTTTCCTTTGGGATATCTGACAGTTGCCCAAAATGTTGGTCGTAATCTAAAACCAAGAAGAGACCTCTGACATAGTGAAAGCCACCGAAGTGGCATTTATTAAATATAAATGGTAAGTGTCTAAAGGGGAGGTAAGGGAAGAGCACTGGCCCTCATCCCCCCACCCTAAAATCCTTCTAGCGCAAAGGGAAATTGCACTGGTGCTGAGCTGAAGCTCCATCAGTTTCATCTGTCATGTGATATTTTAAAGATGTATGCATTCCTATATAGCATTACCTTTGCATTGAGAAATAAAGAGTATTCTGACCCTTAGATTCTGGCTCCAATCTGCCAATCTGCCCATAAATACAAGAGTTTCTATTAGTCTATGCCTGGAAAGTGACTTATATGAGGCAAAAAATTAAATGACATTGATTTGAAATGAAGAAAAGCTCATTTATGTGCATTTTAGGAACCTTAAGTGAATCAGCCAAATATATGCACTGAGAAAAATAAGTTACCCTCTAGGTAGTATCTTATAATAAGCTGGAAACATAAAACCCATTAATAGTATTAGAAATTAGATGCCTAATGAATTGTGCCCATTATGGAGATTTTCTGTGATAACAATTCCTTGAAAAAAGCTAGAGACTGCCTGTATCTCTATGACATAAGAGAAAAGTTACGAGTGAAAGCATATTTCACATGGTTAAAGAAACATAGGACAAGTTCTGGTACTTACTATGTAAGGACTATGGCCACTGCATCATTCAACACGCTCTCTCCAAACAAGAGCGTGTAGAGGTCAGGGTCGACGTGCAGTTCATGGAAAATGGCCAGCACTGTCACTAGGAAGACACACACAAACATGCAGGTTAGCTGGGATGCAGGCATGGAGTTTTCCTTGGCTATGGTCACCGCTCAAAAACATTAATTAAATGCTCATCTTCTCAAATCCAACGACTATACTAACACCAGACCTTTATTCAAAAAATATCTGATGCTTAGAGGCTTCTCTTGGCTCCCTACTGCTTAAAGATAAAATTTGAGTCCCCTACAATCTGCACGTTGCTTACCCTCTAGCCTCATCTCCCTCTGCCCGCTTTGCCCACCCTTTGCTGTCTTTCTCAAGTCACACTGAACTTGCCATAATTTCCCAAACACACTGTGTAGTTTCTTAACTACCTTTGCATTTTTATTCCTTCTACTATGGCAGCAATTCCTTTCTCGTCCACTTGCTACCATCCTCCTATTCCTTAAACACACACACACACACACACACACACACACCTTGCTACCAAGGACTCATTTTTTTCATTCTTTAAGAACCTTTCAAGTGTCCCCCTCCCAACCCTTCGACTGCCTCAGCAGAGACCTGGCTCACTCCTTTCTGGATCCCAGCATTTGGATCAAATCCTGAACTTACCACGGAAAGGACTGGGAGCTCCCTGGAAATGGGGTTCATCTTTGGACACATGGTATTAGACCATACTCAGTAACTGCTTGATGCATGAATGACTAAATGAATGAGTGAATGAATGAATGAATGAATAAATGTTGTTGCAATGGCCTACTCCTGTGAAGGGAGACATGGTTCCACCTGGGTCTCATTCTGTCCTGAGATCACACTCACCCATGAAGATATACTCAATGTTCTTAAGAAAAGGACATGAAGATTTGTTTCTGGTTGCCTGCTGCATGGCCTGCCTGCTACTATATGCCATGTTCTTGTATCGAGCCTCTGTGAGTACATTAGGGCAGTCAATAATCACACGCTGATTATCTGTGTTCAT
This sequence comes from Hylobates moloch, assembly GCF_009828535.3. NCBI lineage: Eukaryota > Metazoa > Chordata > Mammalia > Primates > Hylobatidae > Hylobates > Hylobates moloch. Next base: position 6,903,033 of record NW_026652297.1, on the reverse strand, counting down.
CAAAACTATTCAATATCTTGATATTTAAAACAGTTAAGCAGAGTGTGAACAGCAATCATTAGGAAAATGATCCATTGAATTAATTGCCAAGGGGGAAAGAGAGAGGTTGAAAACGATACTGATGGCAAATGTTTAAGGCAGAGTGGGTATTTGTAATTCTGTTTTTCCTTTCCTATTTCATGAGTGGTGAGGTTAGTAACTGTGTTGTACAAAATAGTGCTATGAGGGAATAAAAGCAAGACAGTCAAGTTGAATTTGAAGGTTTTATAAGTAGGATTAAGAAGTTTGGAGCTTGTTCTTTCATAATAGAGAGTCGTGAAGGGTTTTAATAAGAGAGATGACACAATCTGAACTTTGGAAATAAAACTCAGGCAGGAGGGCAGAGGGCAGAATGGACACATGGCTGGAGGCTTTCCCAATAATTTCAGTAAGAGATGAGTTGTACCAGGACAGGAAGAGGTCCAGATTCATGCTCCCAAACTCTTACATGTGCACTGTCCTGGGTTCTAATAGACCAATGACCACTGTGCTTTGTACTTCACAAATACCTCATCTTCTCTGTGTACCACAAGCCCTTAGCAGAGTGATGCAACATAGTAAGCCTTTAATGAGTGAACAAATAAGAGATAACATCAAGGAGGATACAGCAGAGGTGACAGCACCCCAGAGATATTTGAGATGGAAAATTGGTGGGTGTTGATGCTTGAGAGGCAGCAAGGAATGACTCTGGATTTTGATCTATCATACAACATGTGACTATATTTAATAGCAATGTATTGTACACTTGAAAGTTGCTAAAAGAGCAGATTTTAAGTGTTCTCAGTATAATGACAAAAGCATGTGGGGCAATACATATGTTAATTAGCCTGATTTAGCTATTCTGCAAGATATGCATATTTCAAAAAATTATGCTGTATACCATAATATATACAATGTTTGTCAATGAAAAAGTTTTTTTAAAGAAGCTATTGCAAAATCCAGAAAAAGAAAGAAAATGCCATGAATTGACATGACAATTGGCTAGATCCCATTTTATCAGGCATAGAATCAATTTTATTGTTCTAGCTGAATAGGTCCTAGTAATCATGATAGGTAAAATGGCAGAGATCTGCTTTTTGCTAGCATGTAGCTGTTACCATTTGCCACAACCTTTAGACGTTGCAGGTGGTGGGAGGGAACAAGCAAACACTTCTGCTAAGTAATCTCTTTCTCCTTTTTGGATAGAATTAAGACAATGCATCTACCCAAAACAAAAAGGTGACAATGGGGTTTGGTTAGCAACATTTTCCTTTTGCTAGGATCTTGTGGAATAAAAGTAACTTTTTTTTAACTAGAACATTCTATCATGGCCTCTCTGTTGTTAACTTTCGTCTCTGTAGCTGTTCATTTGTATCATCAAGCTCTGAAGATGACTTGCAGCCCATTTCCACTTCCATGGAGGTTTCCTAGGCCCAGGAAAAGGAATGTAAGGCCCTTACCCAACCTCCCCACTCACGGAGCCCTTCTGCCCTATGGGGAAGACTCTACATCTGTCTAACGAAAGCTTTGAGCTTTTAAGAGGAAAGGCTTTTAATTGAATATCCAGTTTTGTTCATAACTGCTCTGACATTCCCACAATTCCTTTTGAACAAAGAACTGAACTCCGTTTCATAAACGATGTCCTACACAAAAGAGAAAACTGTTACTTTGCACATTCTTGTCTACCCTGTGAAGAAACGGAATAGTTTTGAAATAAAGCTAGGCAGTGTGTCCTACAAGAGGGAGTATTTTGCTGGGAACACAAATGAATCAAATAGGTGAGTCAGGAAATTAGCCACCCACTCTGCTGCTGAGCTTGGGGCTTTTAAAAAACTCATTTAACTAGCTCCCTGGCAGGGCTCAATCTTACACGCAATGTCCAAGACTCTCTGCAGCACCTCCCCAGAAGAGAATCTTTGGGACAGCTGTGGACATGCAAATACCAGCTCTGCCCACACCTTGCTGGGCTGGTAAGGATAACCTAGGTCCAAGACAGGACTAAAAGTCAATGCCCACGTAAATGAGAGTTCTTGGGACCATGAGAGGAAAACACGGTGGACATTGTGTGGATAGGAAGGGGAAAAGATGCAATCCGATTTCTTAAATCTTTGATTTTATCAGACGATTTGGTCATTTTCTCTTTATCTTACTTTAGTTCCACTCATCTTTTAGCGGCAGATTTTCATGCTTCACTTGTGGCCTAGAGTTCCTTCTCCTCTACATACCCTCTTCCTACCTCATGTTGTAGCTAGAGAAAAATTCACTTTGTCTTTCAAATTGATAATAAAAGATACAAGCACATATGATCTTATGCTCAAGTAGATGAACATGCACACGCACACACACACACACACACACACACACATACACACACCCCTACCTCTAGGTAAGCATGGTAGAAGAGTGTGATAACTGAGAAATGCCACTGAATCCTTGGAGATCTCTGAGAAAATAGTTTCAGCCATAAAATGGCAAGGGTCTTTGAGGGGAATGAGTGAGGAGCCAGTGGTGTGCACTGCACTGTGAGAAGCTTTTGATAAAGGATGAAGAGAATAAAGCCATAACCTATGAGGTCTAAGTGAGGCTTTGTCTTAGACATCTAATTTATAGGTTGACAAGAAGCAGCCAGAAGAAAGAGAGGCTGAAGACAGAGAAAAAGGATGAGAAACCTGCTGGAGCAAGGTCTGGAGACCTTCCTTTTCAGGAAAGTAAGATTATCTGCTGAGTATCAGGAGAGAAACACATGAGTTAGAGGCTACAGGAAGGTTGAAAATGTGCAGAATATCTTGGAGGCAGGTAATTCAAGTTTCATGAAAAACTGTTAGGGTCAAACATAGGATAATTCTCAATCTGTAAGAGAAAAACTGTAACACTAAAATGATATAATATTTTGATTTTTTCATCATACCATGGGTCTTTTCCCCTACGACTCTATTATAGCATCAAAACTAATCCTTTTTCATCTCAAAGATGATAACCACACCTAGTGATAAAAATACAGATCATGACTCCATGAGTATCTCAATGCGTTTACTCTTAGATGTTGGACAATTTTTTTTGAAACTGCTCTTTTCAACTGACCACTTTTCCTCATGCCCTCTCAGAACTTCCAAGTCTTTAGGGTGATTTAGTGACAGCCCTTTCCCTAGAATCTCCATTAGCAGCTCTGTGACCCCTATTTTCTAAGTGTTTTACAAGGAATTTAAATTTCAAATGATATTTTAATGTGGCAGCTCTCAGCAACCTAGCAAAAGATCTGCCTAGGCCACAGGACAACAACATACAATAGTTCCTAACCCGTCCTCCTAAGTTGTCATTCAGCCTTGTCAAAATGCTGGCTCTCCCTTGGAGAGTGCTGTCTATGGTTTTCTGTGCAAATCAGTATCTATGACACTTGTCCATGACACATAGAGAATCCAAAACATCTGAAGCTTTTGCAGCTGAATCGGTGTCAGGCCTGACAGGTGTAGAACCTTGGTATTCTCATAAACAAGGTGGCATTTTTCCGTTTCCAAAAAATGATTATTGTGAAAATGTATTTTCTTTTTCTAAGAAGGATGGAGGAGGAAATTCTGTAACTTTTCCCACTTTCCTGAAATATTGTATACGGTGAGATCTGAAGGAGAGGCTTTCAAAAAAGTTGTGGTATCTGGGTGCAGGCTGAAATATGGGAATTATTTTGAGAATTATTAAATTCTCAGCAAAGACTCAGCAGCAAAATTGATGCATGGATTGATTTTGCCAGTCAAGCTCTGCCAATCATAATCCTAGAATACAAGTGAAAAGACTAACCCTTCTGAGTTACATGAGAGAAACAATGCCAGATCTACAAAGCTAATTCAATTTGTTGAGGTCATTCTAAATTTTAAGTTACACAAAACATCATGAGGAATTTAGTCCTAAAACTTTACAATTTTATTTTAGCCATCAATATGCTATATCATTTTGGTACCGAGGTAATAGTGGAGAATATATGATATGCATGTACACACTTGTAGCCTTCCTCAAACAGGGTTCCTTGGGGAAAACAAGCTCTTATGCCCCAGAGCAATGGCTTCAAAGTGTGGCCCAGGGACCCCTGGAGGTTCCTGAGAACTATCCAGGAAGATCTTCAAGGTCAAACTATCTTCACAATAACATGAATATGTTACTTGCATTTTTTATTCTAATTCTTTCATTAGTGTACAGTGGAATTTTCCAGAGGCTACATGATGCAACAGATTGAATGCAGAAGCGGATTTGAGAATCCAGCTGTCTTCATTTGCACTACATTTTAAAGAGCTTTGCAGAAATGTGAAACAATGCCACTCTTCTAATTTTTTTGTTTTGGAAAATAAACTTTTGGTAAAAATATGTTATTTATATTAACATGTAAATATTTTATGATTGTTATTTTAAATAAATTAATAAAAACATGTTTTAGAACTTGTTTTAATTTCTAATATGGTAAATATTTTTTATTTATTCATTTTATTTTTTGAGACTGAGTCTTGCTCTGTTGCCCAGGCTGGAGTGCAGTGGCGCAATCTCAGCTCACTACAACCTCTGCCTCCTGGGTTCAAGTGATACTCCTGCCTCAGCCTCCTGAGTAGCTGGGACTACAGGTGGCTGCCACCATGCCTGGATAATTTTTGAATTTTTAGTAGAGACGGAGTTTCACCATCTTGGCCAGACTGGTCTTGAACTCTTGACCTCAAGGGATCTGCCCGTCTTGGCCTCCCAAAGTGCTGGGATTACAGCATGAGCCACTGTGCCTGGCCTTCTAATATGGTAAATATTGATAGACACACCTCATATAAGCAAAAACTCTTTGGGGTCTTTCCTAATTGCAAAAGGTTTTGATACCAAAAATCTTGAGAACCACTGCCCTGAGGCATTTGTTATATATAATGAATTAACTTATTTCCTCTCTGTTGAGAATGATACTAGCTAAGCATATCCTTGAGAGAAATGAGAAAATATTCCCTCAAATCATCTTCGGTAGAGCTTAATTCTCTTGTTGAGAAGGGCTCCTGAGATCTTAGTATCTTTTGCCATGCAATAACCTGATTCTTTTGGTATACATGTAGGGGATTTCTAATAACTTTTAAATGAGGAAAATTATTCTTTTTACATTAACTCTACCGTCACATTTCTAGAATCATATTTCTGTTGCTGATATTTATATTTGTTTAAGTGCTTTTTTTGAAATGTAAGTGCTTTGTGGGCGGAGATTTATTATGGGTGCATGATAAAAACACTGACAATCCCACCTCCATCCCTTTGACTTCAAACATGGCTGAGTGATGTTTGAGAATAATCAATTGCCTTTTTTTGATTAAAAACCAGAAATACAATCCCTAGCAGCCACTGAGAGTGGAAAAAGGTAACCAGAAGGTCATGCGGTTTGGCATTAAGAAAAGTAGGATATGTTAAGACCAGAAAGGGAGAAACTGGAAAATCAACCTAGGTGGGGAATGTTTTCCAGGTCTTGTATCTGGGAACTTATGGACTGAAATCTGCTGGCACTTTACCTAGTGCTTTAAAATCTTCCCCAAGGGTACCTACATCAGAGATATTCTAAATTTAACATTAGCAAAGAACATAAACATTTAACAAAGATTCAATTTTCTCACCAGTGAGGTTTAATGAGCCATGGTGCAGTTTAATGGGGAATCTGTGCAACATGCCCAGTATCTGAGTGATGATGACTCACCCCTTCATACAAGCATTTTCTAATTAGGATTATCACTTCAGCATTTTTCCTTTTTAAAAATGAAAATGGTGGGCAAGGGTTTATCTACAAATCATGAAAAATTATTTCAAAAGCCCTGTGGAGTAAAAAAGCAGCAGCCATAGTTAGGATGGGGCACCAAAAAAAAAAAAAAATCAACACTTAGAGGTAAAAATATCACTGTGACCCATGACATGTAAGAACTGTGAGGAAAGAGACATGTTTAAAAGACAACTGTGTTAGTCATGATCATGGTACACACAAAATAAGAGGGCTTCCCAAACCAATTTTTCTCTTACTACAAAAAGATATGAAACAAGCAGATGTCTTGTACCATCACTTCCCAACCAGTGGATCAGGACCTGGAGGGACATTACAGAACTGTTCGAAGTGGAAGATGAACATTCCTTCTCCTTAAATAGATTAGAAACTTGCCAAGGGTAAACAAGAGTAATATTGAGAAGAGTCAACACTGGGCCTGTTTGAGATACAGGGAAGAAAAAAAGACGGAAAGAGAGGGGTCAGATCGTAAATCCCCTATCCCTGTCATCACCCTGTGTGGTAAGCTGAAGAATACACTCATCCTTGGAGCATATGAATACGTTGCCTTGCATGCCAAAAGGAGCTTTGCAGGTGTAATTAAGGTTATTGATATAGTTTGGGTGTATCCCCACCCAAATGTCATCTTGAATTTTAGCTCCCATAATTCTCACATGTCATGGAAGGGACCCTGTGGGAGATAATTGAATCATGAGGAGCAGGTCTTTCCTGTGCTGTTCTTGTGATAGTGAGTAAGTCTCACGAGCTCTGAGGAATTCATAAAGGGAAGTTCCAGTACACAAGCTCTCTCTTGCCTGCCACCATGTAAGATGTAACTTTGCTCTTCATTTGCCTTCCACCATGATTGTGAGGCCTTCCCAGCCATGTGGAGCTGTGAGTCAATTAAACCTCTTTCCTTTATACATTAGCTGGTCTTGGGTATATCTTTATCAGCAGCGTGAGAACAGACTAATACAGTTATGGATCTTAAAATAGGCAGATCATGTTAGATTATGTGGGCAGGTCCAACCTAATCACTGGAGCTCTTAAAAGCAGAAAAATTTATTAGGCTATAGTCAGAGAGATGTAGCTGAGGAGACATGAAAGAAGGGGAAAGTTGGGAAGATCCCAAGTGTGAGAAGGATCCAACACACTGTTCTTGGCTCTGAGATGTAGGGGATCACTTGTAAGGGCCAGAGAGAGAGAAACCTCTTGGAGCCAAGCATGACCTCAACTTTCAGCCCCAAGGAAACAGGGATCTTGGTCTTCTGATGGGAAGAAACTGTATTCTGTCAACAACCTGAACCTAGAGCTTCCTGATGAGAGTCCTACCAGTCAGTAGGTTGATTTTTATCTTGTGAGACTCTGATCCGAGAACCCAATTGAGCCAACCTGGACTTCTGACCTATGGAACTGTTAGGCAATACATTTGAGCTGTCTTAATCCACTAAGTTTGTGGTAATTTCTCATAGCAGTTCTAGCAAATACACTCTGCCCCCCTCTTACAATAAGAACGACAAAACAGTGGGCAGGCCAAGCTCCCAGACATTTGGTTTTTCAATATATGAGTTAATGAGTGGAGGTGGGGCTAGAATGTCCTCTTAGCTATAGCACAGCTCTCCCTCCCCTTACCCCACCACTGACAGGAAAGAAGTAAGCCACTTAAACAAATCCATGTTTTAGATTATGCTTAGCAAGGAAAAACCTGGACCAATAACAAGGCTGTAGATTTTCAAATATGTGTGCCTATGAGGCCCTCTGTTGCTGATGTAATTTTCCATGTGTGTCCCTCTTGGTGCCATCGTCACACACCACACATCACTCATTTACTCAGAATGCACCATTTTACAGCTCATCAAATCACTTTATTTGCCAGTTTTTACCCTATTTGGACTACATTGTTGAGTGCAATCACTATGAAGAATTGGTGATGAGATGGGAATGGTGAAGTCCAAACTAGGATGGAAGGTTAACAAACCGGGCAAGCCAAGTCTGAGGAGAGCAAGCCAAAAGTCATAAAGCAGCTCTCACCATGGAAGCAAACAATGGCCATTTTAATTTTCTTCTTGAGCTTTTTAGTATTTTCTAAAATTTCTACAATAAATGTGCACTATTTTTGGAATTAGAAAAGACAGCAACCTACTTATGAAACTGGTAAAACTTAACAAGAACATAAAGCATGGAACTCAGAGTCTCTTCCCCAAGGCCCCAGATGCTGTCTGTGAGGATCCGGCCTTACTCAGGATTTCTCCCTGGGTTTCCACACTGCTCGACCCCACTGTGGCACCTGGCACTGTGAACCCTTCCTGTCTCTCCAAGTGCTCTCCTCCTGTGTTTTGAGAAGACTAGCCCCTTGTGATTTTCCTTCAACACCTCCAGATTTTCTTCACTCTCCTTTGTAAACCCATCCCTTTAATACAGGTGTTGCCAGGAAAACATCTCCAGTCCCCTTCTCACTCCGTCAACTCTACTTGAGTAATTTCATCAACATCTGGTGATGTCAATCTCTAGTGCATCCCTCCCTCTATTTTTAGTAGAGACAGGGTTTCCTTATGTTGGCCAGGCTAGTCTCAAACTCCTGACCTCAAATGATCCACCCACCTCGGCCTCCCAAAGTGCTGAGATTACAGGTGTAAGCCACTGTGCCCAGCCTCCTCTTTCTCAGCTATAGACTCCCATATCCAACCATTGCCAAGACAATTCCAGTTGGAGTTGTTCTACTTGAAAAACTACTTATCAAGTACCTGCTATGTGCCTGGCACTGGGCATGGATGTCTTACAGATTCCCTACCCACTAACTAGCCTCAGCAACTCTGCTACTCTTGTACTTGAATTACAATCTCAAGGAGTGGAACCATCACTGACCCACAAACTTTATGTTTGTATTTTTTAGTGGTGTGATTTATCTTACTTACAATGGAAAAATCTCCAGCTTTAGAGAATATAATATTAAGAGGCAAGCCACATTTTGTAGTTCAGTGTTTTACAAGGTCAGGCAAGGAGAGAAAAAGAAACCAGTTTCAGAAATGTTCTATTGTACTAGATGCTGCAGCATAAACTAGCTCTGTCATTTCTGAAATTTTAGCCCTACAGTCATCCTTTCTGGACTGAAAAATAATATACAAATGAAGAAGTTCAGTTGCAGATAAAATACTTATATGAAAGTAGCATTTTGAGATAGTTTCAAGATGGCCGAATAGGAAAAGCTGCAGTCTGCAGCTCCCAGTGTGAGCGACGCAGAAGATGGGTGATTTCTGCATTTCCAACTGAGGTACTGGGTTCATCACACTGGGACTTGTTGGACAGTGGGTGCAGCCCACGGAGCGTGAGCTGAAGCAGGGTGGGGCATCGCCTTGCCCGGGAAGCTCAAGGGGTTGGGGAATTCCCTTTCCTAGCCAAGGGAAGCCATGAGAGATGGTACCTGGAAACTCAGGACACTCGTGCTCTAATACTGTGCTTTTCCAAAGGTCTTAGCAAACGGTACTCCTGGAGATTATATCCTGTGCCTGGCTCGGTGGGTACCACACCCACGGAGCCTTCCTCACTGCTAGCACAGCAGTGCAAGATTGAACTGCGAGGTGGCAGCCAGGCTGGGGGAGGGGCACCTGCCATTGCTGAGGCTTGACTAGGTAAACAAAGCAGCTGGGAAGCTGGAACTGGGTGGAGTCCACCACAGCTGAAGGAGGCCTGCATGCCTCTGTAGACTCCACCTCTAGGGGCAGGGCATAGCTGAACAAAAGGCAGCAGAAACTTCTGCAGACTTAAACGTCCCTGTCTGACAGCTTTGAAGAGAGCAGTGGTTCTCCTAGCACGGAGTTTGAGATCTGAGAACTGAAAGACTGCCTCCTCAAGTGGGTCCCTGACCCCCGAGTAGCCTAACTGGGAGACACCTCCCAGTAGGGGCTGACTGACACCTCATACAGCCAGGTGCCCCTCTGAGACGAGGCTTCCAGAGGAAGGATCAGGTAGCAACATTGGCTGTCCTGCAATATTTGCTGTTCTGCAGCCTCCGCTGGTGATACCCAGGCAAACAGGGTCTGGAGTGGACCTCCAGCAAACTCCAACAGACCTGCAGCTGAGGGTCCTGAATGTTAGAAGGAAAACTAACAAACAGAAAGGAATGGCATCAACACTAACAAAAAGGACATCCACACAAAAACCCCATCTGTAGGTCACCATCATCAAAGACCAAACGTAGATAAAACCACAAAGATGGGGAGAAACCAGAGCAGAAAAGCTGAAAGTTCCAAAAATCAGAGCACTTCTTCTCCTCCATAGGATCACAACTCCTCGCCAACAATGGAACAAAGCTGGATGGAGAATGACTTTGACAAGTCGACAGAAGTAGGCTTCAGAAGATCGGTAATAACAAACTTCTCTGAGCTAAAGCAGGATATTCGAACCCATCGTGAAGAAGTTAAAAACCTTGAAAAAAGATTAGATGAGTGGCTAACTAGAATAAACAGTGTAGAGAAGACCTCAAATGACCCAATGGAGCTGAAAACCAAAGCCTGAGAACTACGTGATGCATGCACAAGCTTCAGTAGCCGATTCGATCAAGTGGAAGAAAGGGTATCAGTGATTGAAGATGAAATGAATGAAATGAAGTGAGAAGAGAAGTTTAGAGAAAAAAAGAGTAAAAAAAACCGAACAAAGCCTCCAAGAAATACGGGAAACTCATATGGGATTCTGTGAAAAGACCAAATCTACATTTGATTGGTGTACCTGAAAGTGATGGGGAGAATAGAACCAACTTGGAAAACACTCTTCAGGATATTATCGAGGAGAACTTCCCCAACCTAGCAAGGCAGGCCAACATTCAAATTCAAGAAACACAGAGAATGCCACAAAGATACTCCTCGGGAAGACCAACCCCGAGATGCATAATTGTCAGATTCACCAAGGTTGAAATGAAGGAAAAAGTGTTAAGGGCAGCCAGAGAGAAAGGTCAGGTTACCCACAAAGGGAAGCCCATCAGACTAACAGCTGATCTCTCGGCAGAAACTCTACAAGCCAGAATAGAGTGGGGGCCAATATTCAACATTCTTAAAGAAAAGAATTTGCAACCCAGAATCTCATATCCAGCCAAACTAAGCTTCATAAGTGAAGGAGAAATAAAATACTTTCCAGACATGCAAATGCTGAGAGATTTTGTCCCCATCAAGCCTGACTTATAAGAGCTCCTAAAGGAAGCACTAAACATAGAAAGGAACAACTGGTACCAGCCATTGCAAAAACATGCCAAATTGTAAAGACCATTGATGCTAGGAAGAAACTGCATCAACTAACGGGCAAAATAACCAGCTAATATCATAATGACAGGATCAAATTCACACATAACAATATTAACCTTAAACGTAAATAGGCTAAATTCTACAATTGAAAGACACAGACTGGCAAATTGGATAAAGAGTCAAGACCCATCAGTGTGCTGTGTTCAGGTGACACAGCTCACATGCAGAGACACGCATAGGCTCAAAATAAAGGGATGGAGGAAGATCTATCAAGCAAATGGAAAACAAAAACAAAAAAAAAGCAGGGATTGCAATTCTAGTCTCTGATAAAACAGACTTTAAACCAACAAAGATCAAAAGAGACAAAGAAGGCCATTATGTAATGGTAAAGGGATCAATTCAAGAAGAAGAGCTAACTACCCTAAATATATATACACCCAATACAGGAGCACCCAGCTTCATAAAGGAAGTCCTTAGAGACCTACAAAGAGACTTAGACTTTCACAAAATAATAATGGGAGACTTTAAAACCCCACTGTCAACATTAGACAGATCAACAAGCCAGAAAGTTAACAAGGATATCCAGGACTTGAACTCAGCTCTGCACCAAGCAGACCTAATAGACATCTATAGAACTCTCCACCCCAAATCAACAGAATATACATTCTTCTCAGCACCACATCACACTTATTCCAAAATTGACCACATAGTTGGAAGTAAAGCACTCCTCAGCAAATGTAAAATAACAGAAATTATAACAAACTGTCTCGCAGACCACAGTGCAATCAAACTAGAACTCAGGATTAAGAAACTCACTCAAAACCACACAACTACATGGAAACTAAACAACCTGCTCCTGAATGACTATGGGGTAAATAATGAAATGAAGAGAGAAATAAAGATGTTCTTTGAAACCAATTAGAACAAAGACACAACGTACCAAAATCTCTGGGACACATTTAAAGCAGTGTGTAGAGGGAAATTTATAGCACTAAATGCCCACAAGAGAAAGCAGGAAAGATCTAAAATTGACACCCTAATATCACAATTAAAAGAACTAGAGAAGCAAGAGCAAACGTACTCAAAAGCTAGCAGAAGGCAAGAAATAAGATCAGAGCAGAACTAAAAGAGATAGAGACACAAAAAACCCTTCAAAAAAATCAGTGAATCCAGGAGCTAGTTTTTTGAAAAGATCAACAAAATTGATAGACCGCTAGCAAGACTAATAAAGAAGAAAAGAGAAGAATCAAATAGACGCAATAAAAAATAATAAAGGGGATATCACCACCGATCCCACGGAAATACAAACTGCCATCAGAGAATACTATAAACACTTCTGTGCAAATAAACTAGAAAATCTAGAAGAAATGGATAAATTCCTGGACACATACACTCTCCCAAGACTAAACCAGGAAGAAGTTAAATCCATGAGTAGACCAATAATAGGCTGTAAAATCGAGACAATAATTAATAGCCTACCAACCAAAAAAAAGTCCAGGACCAGGTGGATTCACAGCCGAATTCTACCGGAGGTACAAAGAGGAGCTGGCACCATTCCTTCTGAAACTATTCCAATCAATAGAAAAAGACAGAATGCTTCCTAACGCATTTTATGAGGCCAGCATCATCCTGATACAAAAGCCTGGCAGATACACAACAACAACAAAAAGAGACTTTTATACCAATATCCCTGATGAACATTGATGCAAAAATCCTCAATAAAATACTGGCAAACCGAATCCAGCAGCACATCAAAAAGCTTATCCACTATAATCAAGCTGACTTCATCCCTGGGATGCAAGGCTGGTCCAACATATGCAAATCAATAAACGTAATCCATCATATAAACAGAACCAAAGACAAAAACCACATGATTATCTCAATAGATGCAGAAAAGGCCTTTGACAAAATTTAACAACCCTTCATGCTAAAAACTCTCAATAAACTAGGTATTGATGGGACGTATAGCAAAATAATAAGAACTATTTATGACAAACCCACAGCCAGTATCACACTGAATGGGCAAAAACTGGAAGCATTCCTTTTGAAAACTGGCACAAGACAGGGATGCCCTCTCTCACCACTCCTATTCGACATAGTGTTGGAAATTCTGGCCAAGGCAATCAGGCAGGAGAAAGAAATAAAAGGTATTCAATTAGGAAAAGAGGAAGTCAAATTGTCCCTGTTTGCAGATGATATGATTGTATATTTAGAAAACTCCATCGTCTCAGCCCCAAATCTCAAGCTGATAAGCAACTTCAGCAAAGTCTCAGGATACAAAATCAATGTGCAAAACTCACAAGCATTCTTATGCACCAATAACGGAGAGCCAAATCATGAGTGAACTCCCATTCACAATTGCTTCAAAGAGAATAAGATACCTAGGAATCCAACTTACAAGGGATGTGAAGGATCTCTTCAAGGAGAACTACAAACCACTGCTCAATGAAATAAAAGAGGACACAAACAAATGGAAGAACATTCCATGCTCATGAATAGGAATCATCAATATCATGAAAATGGCCATACTGCCCAAGGTAATTTATAGATTCAATGCCATCCCCATCACGCTACCAATGACTTTCTTCACAGAATTGGAAAAAACTACTTTAAAGTTCATATGGAACCAAAAAAGACCCACATTGCCAAGACAATCCTAAGCCAAAAGAACAAAGCTGGAGGCATCACACTACTTGACTTCAAACTAGACTACAAGGCTATAGTAACCAAAACAGCATGGTACTGGTATCAAAACAGAGATATAGACCAATGGAACAGAACAGAGCCCTCAGAAATAATATCACACATCTACAACCATCTGATCTTTGACAAACCTGTCAAAAAAAGAAATGGAGAAATGATTCCCTATTTAATAAAAGGTGCTGGGAAAACAGGCTAGCCATATGTGGAAAGCTGAAACTGGATCCCTTCCTTACACCTTATACAAAAATTAATTCAAGATGGATTAAAGACTTAAGTGTTAGATTTAAAACCATAAAAACCCTAGAAGAAAACCTAGGCAATACCATTCAGGACATAGGCATGGGCAAGGACTTCATGACTAAAACACCAAAAGCAATGGCAACTAAAGCCAAAATAGACAAATGGGATCTAATTAAAGAGCTTCTGCACAGTAAAAGAAAACTACCATCAGAGTGAACAGGCAACCTACAGAATGGGAGAAAATTGTTGCAGTCTACCCATCTGACAAAGGGCTAATATCCAGAATCTACAAAGAACTGAAACAAATTTACAAGAAAAAAAAATCAAACAACCCCATCAAAAAGTGGGTGAATGATATGAACAGACACTTCTCAAAAGAAGATATTTATGCAGCCAACAGACACATGAAAAAATGCTGAACACCACTGGCCATCAGAGAAATGTAAATCAAAACCACAATGAGATAACATCTCACGCCAGTTAGAATGGTGATCATTAAAAAGTCAGCAAACAACAGATGCTGGAGAGGATGTGGAGAAATAGGAACACTCTTACACTGTTGGTGGGAGTGTAAACTAGTTCAACCACTGTGGAAGACAGTGTGGCGATTCCTCAAGGATCTAGAACCAGAAATACCATTTGACTCAGCAATCCTATTACTGGGTATATACCCAAAGGATTATAAATCATGCTGCTATAAAGATACATGCACATGTATGTTTATTGTGGCACTATTCACAATCACAAAGACTTGGAACCAACCCAAATGTCCATCAATGATAGACTGGACTAAGGAAATGTGGCAGATATACACCATGGAATTCTATGGAGCCATAAAAAAGGATGAGTTCATGTCCTTTGTAGGGACATGGATGAAGCTGGAAACCATCATTCTCAGCAAACTATCACAAGGACAGAAAACCAAACACTGCATGCTCTCACTCATAGGTGAGAACTGAACAATGAGAACACTTGGACACAGGGTGGGGAACATCACACCCTGGGGCCTGTCGTGGGGTGGGGGTAGGGGGGAGAGATAGCATTAGGAGAAATACCTAATGCAAATGACGAGTTAATGGGTGCAGCAAACCAACATGGCACATGTATACATATGTAACAAACTTGCATGTTGTACACATGTACCCTCGAACTTAAAGTATAATAACAAAAAAAGTAAAAATAAAAAAAGAAAGTAGCATTTTAAAAGACCACCTCCCAATAAATAGCCTATAAACACTTTGACTTCTTTTTTTGAACAGAACTTTTTGGCCAAAAAGTTGATTATCACTGGTATTAGTTAGTTCATCTGCACATTTGTCAATGCTTTTGATAGTTTCTGGTAAGCAACAGGCAATTAATTCTGTTTATTGAATAAATGAATTAACAAGTGAATGAATCTCTGAAGGTCACCCACCATGGGGTTAGCTCCTCAAGGATCAGAACAACTCCTTTTCTCTTGTATTCTGCTCTCGTAATCAGTCACTTCTTTGCCCACTCACTGACCTGACAGAACTTGTTTCAAAAAGCTATCTCCATTTCAGTGCAAAATAATAAATTGAACACCACAATTCGTTGTCTGTAGCACCCAGATAAAAGGTCAATTCCTGTCCTTTCTTGGCCGCTTTTCAAGAAATCCTGCCCAAGAGGCACCCGTGAGTCTTCGTGGAACAAGAGGACCAAATCCCAGTCTGAGACTAGTGGCTGCTCTCCCATCCTAGGTACCTTTCTCTTAAGAAAGCACTCCCTTTTAGGGTTGTACAACTGCTGATCCTGCATTTAGATAATCCTGAGAGTGAGTGCTTTCTTAAATTTTACTCCCTAGTCGCCTCACTCTTCCATGGTTTTGACCTCATCAACTTGGCTGAGTCCTAAAAAGAACCAGACAGCAAGGAAATACTCTCTAAGAATTACTGAATCCAATTTGTCTCAATGTACAATGTCTTCTTTAACACATAAATGGAACGTGTGGGCTGGACACTGATTTTCAAAACTTCCATCCTATATGTCTTTGAGCATTACTGAGAATAAACTGCTTTCATTTAAACAGAGACATTCTGTTCCCCAAAGCAGTGAGCCAGAGAGGTCTGTCAACCACAGCTGTTTCCCAGCTGTCCATGGAGCTGTTGAATTGCCTCAAATGGTTTTCAGTATGTTCTTGAAATTTCATCTTCAGAACACCTGGAGCCTTGCTTTAACCACTTTCAACATCCTGAAGCATTTATATAGTTGGTTGTTATCTATTATTGTGTCCAATTCTGTTCTGTGGAGGTGACTTTCCATAACTAGCTTCCAACTTCTGAAGCAAGACCTTTGCGCCAAGACCTTGCTATTCACAACTCTGTACTAAAGTAGAAAACAGTCGTTGGAAACTTGACTCTGATGTCAAACCAACCTGTGTTCAGATCAGACCCCAGCTGTTATGCAAATGAACTTGGTGATCTGGAGCCCGCTACTTAACCTCATTAAGCTTCAAGTAAGCTTCCTTGGTAAAATGGGGATAAAAGAATCCCTTCTTCAGGTTTTTGAAGAATAATTAATTGGAGTTATTTATGCAAAACGTTTGGCATATTCTAAGTGCTTAATCAGTGGTGGTTACTGTATTGTTATTGTTCATGCCATCAAAATTATTAGTGGGTCAGTCCAGTATAAAATGGAATGACAGTTTCTACTTGTTTGTTTTTCCTTTAACACTTAAAAATAACTTCAAATGAGAAAAAGTAGATATTATCAAGCAGAGAAATGTTAAAAACTCTCCTCTATCTCTCTTCCTTTCTCACAAATTACTCCCTTGAACTTCTGTATTTGGAAAGAACAGTTCCTATTCTGTGTCCATTTACTTTGTCTTTCTGAGTCTTAGGGTCTTCATCTAAATATGAGGATGTTGAGCAAGATTGTCTTTAAGGGCCTTCCACATCTAAATTTCTATGGGTCTTGCTCCAAACTCCAAACTGTAGTCTCCAGATGTGGAATGTGTATATTTTCCAAATCATGCAGATGGAGCCCTGATGCAGTGCTGGGATCAGGGGTGTGCTTTGCAGGGTTACAGAGCAGCACGTGCAATGGGCAGAACAGTGTCAAGAAAAGTGATCATGAGTTTAACACTTCTCTGCATGAATGAGGGGAGGGCTGTCATAAATTCAAATGCATATGCCCTTGTTTTGACTGTGACTCTAAGGGTTACCAAGACAGGACACCCCAAAGAGTATCTGAGCCCAGGGAGACCTTGCTAATGTTCTGCAGGTCACGTCGTCTGTGGCCCTGGAGAGAAACATGGCTCATGGTTCTTCCAGCTGACCTGTTATCTTCTTCAGCCAGGCAAAATATTGGCTTGAGGTACAGGAGACCTTAAGCTTTCTCAGAGCCTTCTCCCCACCAGGTGGTACTCTGTGTTTACAAAGCTGCCTGGATTACCTCTGTCTTGTCTTTTAAACTACTGCCAGTTGTCATATCTACCTCCCTCTTTAGACTGGGAGCATGCTGAGAGCAGAACCTGTGTCTGGTTTATTATCCCTTCCCTCGGTAGCTCCTACAGTGCCTATGACATAGCAGGCAATGAATAAATGTTTGTTAAATAAAATCAATTATAAAGCAGGAACTTGACTCTTGACACTTGGATTTCATTTTCTCCCAAAGCTTGATTGGCACATCACTGTTCTATTTTGAGAAACAGCAATGGTGTAGGACAAAGAATATTGGACCTGATTTGTCTCCCATCTCTGCCACTTACGAGCCTTGTAAATGTAAATAAACCACTTAAGTTTTTAGAACCTCTGTTGCTTGGAATGGAGATAATTGATTGGCTGTGGTGATGATCAAATTAGATGATATATTTGTACACACTTAGTTAATGGCTGTTATCACTAGATAACATACTCTCTAGTAGATGTATTCAGATGGAGCTTTTAATTTGCTGCCAATCCGTGGCTTTGGGTTGCTTCTACATATTGATTCAAGTACAGCCATTGCTGCAATAATTTTATTTTTAAGCTGGCTGCAAGTTAGCGAAAGTCAGTTTTTTTTTTCCGATAGATGTTAGTGTTTAGTATCTAGCAAAAACACAGTCTAGAAATCTAGGGAAACAGAATTCCTAGCTTCCATACCTATATTTCATTAACTTGCTGTGAAACCTTGAGATAATCTTAAAATTTGCTGCACCTCAATTATTTCACCTAAGAAATGGGTCTTCTCTACCCAAGAACACAATGTGAAAATAACTGAAATACTGTCTGTAGAAGCTCTTTGAGTTCTTTGAAAGAGTCACACAATATAAATCAAAGCTGTTATTTTTATTTCTGAATAAATTTGCTCAAGGATAGAATCGAGGTTTATATGATGGAGTTTTACAGACATAGGTTTATGTAGAGGGTTTTAAACTGATGCTATTCCATTGTGCTTAACACTGAATTGTAAAGACACAGAAAATACAGCCAAGTACTGTTAAATGACACTGTGTGCAGGTTTGAAATGCAGATTGCATAGTAAAAATGGCTGATATGTCTGTGCTCTCCAGAAGCCTGCTGGCTTCAGTGGGAGGTACTCTGGTCTAATATCCTCTGACTCCCTCTGAAGTGTAATTTCTCCCCCCTTGAAATTCAGTGAAAACACGTGAATATCTCTCACTGCTTCTGCTCTCTCACAGCAATACCAACGCAATTTTTCTCTACCAAATATTAGATGCTAAAAGTAGAGTCATCCAACTTTCTTTATAGATGACAGAGCAAATAATTCAGGAAGATAAACTTCATACTACATGCGAGCATTTTTTGCTGTTTATAATATGGCATAAAACCATCTTGATCTCTTCCTACGCTGCTTAGCAGGTATTAAATGAATGTTGTCTTTGTTCTCTAAGTCAGCCCTGGTACTGAAGGAACTACTTTGTCAATTACATCTTAAATTTTTTTTGTCTGCGAATAGAAAATTATTCCGTTTTCTCTTGAATTCTTGTGTAGAATATTGATACCACCAGTGATGAGAAACCACAAGTGTAATATAGTCCAAAACTAAATGCAGAGGCAGAGAGGGCCAGAAGGTGAAAAAGAACAATAACCATGATTTTTAAAAGATGTGATCCAAACAAAAGAAATAAATGAAGAACACAATTAAATATTGAAATACAACAGTGATTAGAGAGCATGATCAGAGAAACTGAAGGAAAACAAAACTGAAAAATAACAACTTCTCTGATTATGCCAGTGTGAGTAATCTTTCTCCTGTGTTAAAATAAATTAAATATTTAAACCTGGAGTTCCACGACGAATGAAAAATATGAGAGACAGCCCAATTAAGTCACCCTTACTGAAGAGGCTTTTCTCCAAAAATAACAGTCCTGCTTTTAATTATAGGTTCTCGGGTCTGTTAATCAGCCATCTTCCTCAAGGCTAAGCTTGGTGCAAATAACAGAGAAGGATTCAGCAAAATGCCCTGCTTAATTAAAACGAATTTAATTAAAAATATTTTTATACACATGACCAATCACCATTATTTATGCAGATGTTCCCGCATAAGTCTTTGAAGAGGCATTTCTCCCCCCCAACCTTTAAAAAATATGCTGTGCTTCTACAAGAACTACTGTGAAATGAAAAGCACTATGACTGGTAGTTAATACCTATTTTTATCAAAACAGCAGTGCAGCTCACACATCACCCGAGCAGCCGTAACCATAGTAACCCCAAATAGAAAGGGGCTTCAGATTATCAACACGATCAAAGGTAAGATAGTTCATGTGCCTCTGGAATAGTTACACTACAGCAAACTTTAAAGGATAAAGGTGGCTTTTATTCCTACTACTTAAATGTTAAATGAAAATAATGACTTGCAAGTACAGTGTATAGAAATGCCTTTCATTTTGGAAGACTCTTATTTCCTCAAAGTGTTAATAATAGAAACGATGAAAACTCAATGCTACACATTTCTCCAGTGCTTCTATCTGATTATGCCGAGGGGACAGTAATCATCATTTTGCCAAGTTGGAGAATTCATACAGGGAAAACCCCACCCACAGGAGCCCTGCAGGATGAGAAGCTGGACGAGAAGGCATATTCTGTGTTCATGCACTCAGTGAGAGGATGGCTATGGTTAGTGATGACTGTCGACACGAATTACCTGCAATAAGGTATAGATGGTGACTTAGGGTGCAGACTGGCAGTCAAATCACAAAGAAAATGCACATTTAATTAGAGAAGGAGTGGAACTGGTTTGAAATATCAGTGAAATACCAATTCAAATACAAATCTGTATTTGGCTTTATAATTTATGGTTGGGGTAGGATGGAGTAGGGAAGGGTGGGAGGGCAGGGTATAAAAGGCCAGCAAGACCATACTTGTTAATTAATAATATTAATATTGATTATTCTATCAGAGGAACTATGATCTAGATAATCCAAAACAGAGACCAGTAGAAAAGCCTTTCTGACAACATTGCCTAATGTTCGATATGTCTAGGGGGGCAGAATCTGTAAACATGGAGAAAATATTCTAAATTTTAAATATTTAAGTGTATAGTAGCTATTACAAAAAGCAGAAATTCCACATGAGGATAAATATAATTTTATTAATTTTTTCTTTATAATATCTTTGCATTTGAGATTTACCATGGAAGTAGATGGACAAGTAATGAAACCATAAGAAAACAAATTCTTTCATCATGGTCATGTAGGAAGAAAATGGTATCTGGAAATTTTATGTTCAGTAATAAATAAGAATGTCATGATAGTGTTATCTAAAAATCCAATAAAGTGCCTGAGAAGAATTCACTGTTAATAAAATTTTAAAACACTTAGCAATTTACAAATAATTTTCTATACAGCACTTCATTTGATCTGACAAAAATTCTTTGGAGAAATGGAAGGTACTTTCTGTTTTGTTTTGTTTTGATAGTCTCTATTTTAAGGAAGTGGAAAGTGAGGTTCCAATAAGTTAAAGCATTAAACTGTGATGCTCCATTCACCCATGACACTAATCTTGCCTTAATGAACAGACAGACGCTTTTGATATCCAGGATGCTCTGACCACCAATCCCAACCTCATTTTTAGGAAATTTTTCTACCCTTATTACGTGCTTATTTTATTTTTAGTGGAAGGCTCCTCTTGGGATTAGTTTATGAGACATCCCTAACTGTGATCCTTTTATGCAGGCAATTTCCCAGGGCCTCTCTTAGATGCTTTCACCCACAAACACACGAGCAGTGCCAGCGCCCGGGTTCACACTTCCCCTTGAAACCAGTGCGCCCCAGAATTAGAGCGACACCTAGCTGTGATTTTAGGTAGTACATGCTAGGAAAGCTTATTTGGGCAAGGGAGACAAACAAGAGACATCAGGGCAGGTGGCATCTCAAGAGGATAGTACTCCCAGAGGTAGAAATCTCAGAGGTTTTCTAACAGCACTTTCTACTGGGAACTAGGACTCCTGCAGTTCACATTCTCTGAGGAGGAACTGTATGATAAGGGAAGTTTATTATAATTATAATAAAATGTAAGATGTGCACCCTTGAAATTACATACAGGTTCTACCAGTGCAATAAATGATATCTATTTCAGATTAAAAATATCAGTTCCAAGCCTCCTTCAACTCAGTAATTCATGACATTTACTCAGAAAAGCAAATATTTCATTCAGTTTTTATATTCATCAGGGCTGTGGACTAGTGCTACTAGCATCAATGGGACACTTGTTAGAAATGGGGTGTTGGACTTGACCCTGGACCTATGGAATCAGAATTTCAGGAGGCAGAACCCCCAATTAGTACTTTCAGACTCTCCAAGTGAGTTTTACGTTCACTCACATTGGAGAACTTACTAATATAGAGCAAGAAGTAATCTTAAAAATCATCTAATTCCTCTAGGAATGTATTAGACAAATAAGGCCTAGAAAGTTGAAGCGGCCACCTTGAATTTTCCCTGCACATCAGGAATATGCCCTGTGCATAGTAATGGATTGAACTAGACCTGAGGTCTCCTAACTCCCAATAATAAAAATAGCATAGTGCTATGACCCTTGTCAAGTGCAGGCTGGTTGGGCAAAACATTAGCTAAACAGACACTTTGACTTTGTACCTATATTCCTCCTGGCTTCTAATTTCAGTAAACGAATTATCATCCATGCATTTAATTTAGGCACCAGACAGGATAATGCCACAGTAAATTTTCTAAATTCAATTAACATGAGTCAGTAGTAGTCTCCTTATGAAAGCCAACAACGAGGGCTCAGGGCTTTATCAAGCACTTGGGATTCTTAGCACACTTTAGCCGCTGGAGCAAGCAGAGATGTGTGACTTACATGTAATATGAGAAGTCATTGATTTTCATTTTTTTTTCACTTCGCGGCAGACATAATATCATATTGAGTTTGAAGATTTTCCTTTAAGATTTTCTCATTATACTTCAGAGTGATTTACTAATATGATATAAAATGATTGGTTATTTTCTCATTTTTATGAAATTTTGAAGTTTTCAAGTGTACAGATGTGTTTCCACATAAATCCATCAATATGATCATAATATGCATACTCTTTGTTTAGTCGTTTGCTTTAATAGTGTCTTTTCTTTTCCTTTTTGGTATGTCTCTCTCTTTTCCACCTCTTCCTCTCAAACTCATATCTCCTCTCTCCCCAGGTAACCGAATTTTACAACGCAGTACCGAGGTCCTCAGTGTTTTTGGCACCAGGGACAGGTTTCTTGTGGGGGATGGGGAGGAGGGCGAGGTGGGGATGGTTTCGGAATGAAACCGTTCAACCTCAGATCATCAGGCATTAAATTCTCATGAGGAGCACACGACCTAGATCTCTCGCATGCACAGTTCACAATAGGGTTCACACTTCTATGACAATCTAATGCTGCCGCTGATCTAACAGGAGGTAAAGCCCAGGTGGTAATGCTCGCTGGCCTGCCACTCACCTCCTGCTGTGCAGCTTGGTTCCTAACAAGCCACAGACCTGTACCCGTCTGTGGCCCAGGGGGCTGGGGACACCTAACCTAGTATATGTCCTACCAATTTCTCTTTATACTAAAATTCTCAGTATAACGATTACACACGCAATTGTAACAATGTTAAATTAGATGTTTAAAATGAGAAACAAAGCAAAAACGAAAAAACAAAACAAAAACACATGTTATGGAGTGAGATGTACAATCTTAAAAGCAGCTGGGTGTGGTGGCTCATGCCTGTAATCCCAGCAATTTGGGAGGCTGAGGAGGGCGGATCATGAGGTCAGGAGAATGACACCATCCTGCTCAACATGGTGAAACCCCGTCGCTACTAAAAATAGAAAAATTAGCTGGGCCTGGTGGCGCGTGTCTGTAGTCCCAGCTACTGGGGAGGCTGAGACAGGAGAATCGCTTGAACCCAGGGGGCGGAAGTTGCAGTGAGCCGAGATCACGCCACTGCACTCCAGCATGGGGATGGAGCGAGACTCCTTCTCAAACAAACAAACAAACAAACAGACAAACAAAATAAAACAAAACAAATCCAGCACGTGTCTGAAAACCAGTTACACGACTCCATTGAAAAAAGTTACAGATACACACGCATGGGGGTTATCTACACATAAATTTATAGGGGTGACCACTGCTTTTAAAAATGTGAATCATATTTTTATATACATTTTTGCATTTTACTTTAAATAGCCAACAATGCCTGCTGGAAAACTCTCAAGTTAACTGGAAGGGCACTAATTTATTTTTTTAATAGATATATAATATTGTGTAGATGTCCTACAATCTATCATCTTAAAAATGTTGCAGTACACATTCTTGTTCATATATCCTTAAGAACTGGTGGTTTTACTTGTGTGAGATAGCCTCCCAGGAGTCAGATTGCTGGGTCAAAAGGGGCTGTATATTTTAAGGTATAATAGCTTTGCCAAATTGCTTTCCAGAAGTCTGTTAATGATTTAAATGTTCTCTAGAAATGTGTAAAAGTCCACTCTTTCCTGCATCCCTGCCAGCAATGACTGTTACTTGGTATTATAATTGTTGCCAAACTGCTAGGGGTAGAATGATATGCTGTTACTTTAATTTACATTTCCATGACTTCTTGGAAGTTTGAATAACTTTTCACACTTGTGGCACAAGTGGATTTGTGTGTCTATGAATTGCCTCTTCATAGTCTTTTTTTTTTTTTTTGAGACGGAGTCTCGCTCTGTTGCAGGCAAGTGTGCAGTGGCACAATCTCGGCTCACTGCAAGCTCTGCCCCCTGGGTTCATGTCATTCTCATGCCTCAGCCTCCCAAGTAGCTGGGACTACAGGTGCCCGCCACCACGCCCGGCTAATTTTTTGTATTTTTAGTGGAGATGGGGTTTCACCGTGTTAGCCAGGATGGTCTGGATCTCCCGACCTCGTGATGCACCCTCCTCAGCCTCCCAAAGTGCTGGGATTACAGGCGTGAGCCACCGCGACTGGCCTGCTTCTTCACAGTCTTTGTCAGTGTTTCTGCTACTTATTTCCAGATTGTCATTTTAGAGTGTTCTTTGTGTATCAGAAATAGTAATATTCTGTCCTCTGTATTTTAATAATTTTTCCCCAGTGTGTTGCCTATCTATTGACTGTTTATGGTGTCTTTTCTACTTAAATATATTTTCTTTTTATATATTCAAATATATCTATATTTATAGATTCTGGTTTTCCATTCTTTGTTAAGAAGAGTCTCTATATCCTAAATCTATAGATATAGATTTACAGATTTTCTTGTAGTAGTTTTTTAAAATTTCATTATTTACAGTTTAATTCTTCTAAATATATTTTTGTAAATGGTTATGTGTGTTCAATTTTATAATCTAAGTGGGTAGCCAGTGAATTGTGCTAGTACCATTTGTTAAATTAACCATCATTTCCCCATTGAACTGAAAGACCACCTCTGTCAAATTATCATTTTTCACTGAAATCTGTGTCTGGATCTATAATTTTTTACTGGACTATTATTTTTTACTGGTCTTGTGCTTCCTAGGCCAATACCACATTGATTTGATTATAATGGCACTGTAGTATATTCTTGCATCTGATCAGGTAGGTTACCTCATGCTTTTATTCCACTTTACAAGCTTTAAGATAATTTTATCCAGTTTCAATGTTTAAAGTGGTAAGTTTTCACTGAAATTACCTTACATTTTTACATGAATTTGGAGGAAAGTAGAATTTTTATGAGAGCTTTGTTGTCATCACCAAGATGGTGAAGTATCATAGCATCGGCTAAGGCCCTTCTTCCACAAAGTCAATGATGAAGAAAGCATATAGAGAAAAGTGGAATTGAAACTAACAACAACAAAAGCCATGAGAAATCCCTAGGGAGAAGGAGCACTGTTTTGGATTGATGTGTGTGGGAAAGAGGTGAGGGGGGTGGCAAGAGTGCAGCAAATCCGGCAATGGGTGGATACACACAGCAGTTAAAAAAAAAGCAAATTAGAAAAACAAACAAACAAAGAAAAACTGTTTAAGCTCTGCCATTTGGCTTACTTGCATTTCCAGGGAGTAATCATTGCATAAGTTCCTTGCCACACAAAGCGTACACAACTGGCTAAACACTGGGGCAGGTGTTCGTGGGGGTAATGTCAGGATCAGTGCAAACGGTCTTGTGAGGTAAGGAGTTGATAAGAACAGGTAGAGACTGAGCAGCCTTAGGCATTCTCTTTCCCTACAAATCCTAGGCTAATGGATTATCAATGTTGTTTCTCCCTTAGGGCCTAAACCCCAACCTGAGAAGTTGGCTAGGCAGGGTTTCTCAACCCTGGCACTATTGATATTTTAGACCAGACAATTACCTGCAGTTGGGGGCTGTCCAGTGTGTTTTCAAAGTTTAGCAGCATCCCTGCCCTCTACCTGTCCAATGCCAGTAGTGCATTCCCCCAGTTGTAACAAGCAAAGAATGTCTCCAAAGTTAATGTGTTCTGAGGCTTAACATCACTACACTGGGTTAGTGGGATGACAGCAAATGAAAATGATAACTTTAGTTTTGAGGCCCTTCTCCAATATGTATTGCCAATTCAGTAGTTGATACTCCTAAAGGAACATGAGCAAAAGCGAAAAATAACTAGACACCTGAGGGTTATAACAACTTAGAGAAAATCAACAAACAAAATACAGAAGTATTAGAATAGATATATAAAACATTTTCAATAAGTATACTAAATACACTTAAAGACACAGAAGAAAGTTAAATAAAAGGAAATATCAGGTATGAAAAACATAGCATTTGGAAAAAAATTATAATAGATGGAATAAATAGGATAATGGATACAACCGAAGAAATAATTTAGATAATGGGAAACCTGATTGAGGAACTCCTCCAGCAGGAAGCAAGAAAGATTGAAGAGATAAAAGTACAATTTTAAAATGTTAAGAGACACGAGAGATAAAAATAGAGGTGCAACATATAGATAATAAGAGCACCACTAGATTAAAATAAAAATGAAGAGAAATCAATATTTGAAAGAATAAAAAAAGAACATAACTTTGAATCAATACTTTTATGTCTAAACAAACTGCTATTGAATATGAGGGTATAATGAAAATTTTTCAGGCATAAAAGGCTTTGGAAAGAAAGTCACACATAAACTGACATTAAAAACATTTTTGAATGATGTATTCGAATAGAATGAAAAATTTAGAAACTGCTGGGAGGCTTATGAAAAGTAACAGGGATTATATAGTTTGCTGAAGTTTTTCATTGTTTAAAAAGTAGTCCATGAAAAAAATCTTGGAGGAAGAAAAAGATAAAGTATGTCCATAATTAAATCTTCCCATCCTAGAGCATGTTATGACTTTTCATTTGTACATATCTTGTTTTATATTTTATATACCTTAAAATGTTATACCTTTATTCTTTATTAAAATTAGTATCAAATAGTTGTAAGTTTTATAGATATTGAATTTTATTTCTAGAAACTTGCTGCTAAATTTTTTAAACGCTATTGGATTTTGTATATTTATCTTATACTCTGGCACCTCACGAAATTTTGTTTTTAATTCTAATAGTTTTTTTAAACAGAGTAACATCAACAAAAATGGCAGCTTTATTTCCTAATTTCTACTTTTATGCAATGTTTTATTTTCTTTCGTTTTCTTACTGAATTTGCTAGAACTTCTATGCCAGTATCTTCCATTTTTCCCTTTACACATTCTCTCCTTTGGGACACTGACCACGTGAACTACATCAATAGGTTCCCATGCCCTCTAGCTTCTGATTGGATTTGACCAATGAGAAGCCCCAGAAGAGATCAGAGGAGGGGCAGAAAGGAGACTTAGGCACTTATTCCCTGACATTTTCCCTCTGAAATGCTACCTTGAACTAAAAGTGTCCCTGAACAGAAGGTCATTGCTCTGCACCAGGTGACATATCCCACAAGCTTTCTCCCACTGAATTCTAACGAACACACTCTCCTCTTATTGCTTTGAACCTAAGAGTGGTAACTATTTGGCTACTCCCAAGCTCCAGATGCCTGCACTGTTCTTTGTAATTCTTCTACAAATGCACTTTGCAACAAGTCCTCTATAAATAAAACCTTCTTGAATTATCCAATTTCAAGTTTTCATTAGAATAATATTTGGTATTAGATTTTGGTAAATACTTTGAATTATATTTAAATAGTTTTTTTCCTTTTTACTTAGAATTTTTATTAGTAATGCTGCTGCATATTATTAAATGTCTTTTCCTCACTGATATGATTACATATTTTATTCTCTTATAATGTATTGATGTAATAGATTATGTTAATGGGTTTCATGATATTGTACCACTCTCACTTTCATGGTATATTCTGTCTACCTAGCATTATTATTCTTTTGATGGATTTATTTATCTGACAAGTATTTACTGATAGTCTCCTCTGAGTCAGCTTATATTCTAGGCCTTGGGAATATATTAGTGAACAGAATTTTTGACCATGTGCAACTAACATTGCTGAGTTCTTTTTATAAGATTTCTTATAAGGTTGTTCAAAGTATATTCTAACTATTTCAGGGATTTATTTCCTGGGTGTGTGCTCTATTTATTCTGACCAATCTTCCTCTCTCAGGCTGCTGAAAAGTCTTGATGTGTTTTTATCTTTCTTTGTCAGCTTTTTGGAGTTTAAGACTGTTTGTTGGACTACCTTCTGTGACAGCAGTCCTGTGAGTGGCAGAAGATAGGCCAGTGATGGAGAAGCACGTACCTTCAGGTACCTGGAGGAGACAGGTCCATTACCCAGTAAGCAAAGAATCAAATTCACTCATGCAGGCTAATGTCAACTACTGCCACCTTCCTACCACCAACGTCCACATATTTCCACAACCCAAACCACTTTTCAGGATTCATAGCTTTCCAGTCTCCATCTAAAGACTTATTTGAAACTGGTGTCTAGAGGCTCATGCTACTCATGGTAGAGAAAGCTCACTATCTGTTATTTCTGTAGGGTTTGCATAAAGCTCCAGGCTTCACCAGCACTCAGTTGCATATAGGAACCAACAGCTCTTTGCCTTAGGAAAATCAGATAAATTACAGTAACAAAGGGCAGGAAAGCCAAGTAAGGTCAATACTTTCCCAGAATCCACTACTGACCTTCATGAATTTTTTAAAAGTGATTGTAATGTTAAGTTTTGAAATGACTGTCCTAGGGCCAAGTCACTCACCTCTAAACCTTAGTTTCTCTTTTATAAAACAAGGGTGGTAAATTAAAAGAAGTAGCTCTTTCCACAAAAGTATCCTACAATTTTATTATTTTAAGTCATTCATTTTATATCTAAAAGCATTGTGCATACATTGTCTGGGTCAATGAAAGCAGCTATCAAAATTTGTATAAGTTGAGAAATTTTAACTAAACTATATATTTTATAATATTTAAAATTATATTAGTTTGTCATTTTTGTTGTAACAAATTATCACAAACTTAGTGACTTAAAATAATGCAAATTTATCTTATATTTCTGTACCTTAGAAGTTCAACACATGTCTCAGTTATATCAAATTATGGTAGCAGACCTGCATTTCTTTCTGTAGGCACAAGAGGATAATCAGTTTCTTTGCCCTTTCCAACTTCCAGAGGCCACCCAAATTTCTGGGCTCATAGCCCCCTTCCTCCATCTTCAAAGTCAGCAACATTATATCTTTCTGCCCTTTTCTTTGAGAGTCACATCTTCCTCTGATTGCAGCCAGGAAAAGTTCTACAACTTTTAGAGACCCATGTGATTAAACTGGGCCCATTCAGATAATCCAGGGTAATCTCCACGTTTCAAGGTCCTTAATTTAATCAATCTTGTAAATCCCTTTTTGCTATTTAAGGTAATATATTCACAGGTTCTGAAGATTAAGGTATGGGCATCTTTGGAGGGCCATTATTTTGCCTACCATGAAATTTACTATTAATGTTTTAGGTGTGATGATGGAATTGTGGTTATATTTAAAATTATATGTTTAAAATGGTAGTTTATTTATGGGTGCATTATTTGACCAAGGGTCTAGATAAGATCTGTACATTCCATTTAGATGATATAAGTAGTAGCTTAAACTAAAAGTCATTGTGTGACTTCTAATATTATGCAATGTGATCGATCAAGCATCACCTATTGAATATTCTTGCAAAAACTGAGGAATTTGAATCTAAGTAATCAGGACTCTCTGAAGCTAACTTTCACCTACAGAAATATGAGGATACAGGAACAATTAAATGATACCATAGGAAGTGACAAATCCAGAATGTGGTACATCTTATAGAACTGACCCAATTTTCTCAATAATAGCATTTTTAAAAAAGGTAGGAAGGAGCACTGCTGTAGATTAAAGGAGAAAGCAGAGAAGAGACAACAAAATATCACTTGTGAAACCCGTTTGGGTTATCAAAGGCAAAGGGCAAAAATCGGGAAAATTTCAGTGTGGATTGGTTATTAGATGATACCAGTGGATTATGGAACAATTTTTAGGTTGGATAGTGGCTTCATGATATGTAAGAACCGTGTCCTTAATCTTTGAGACGCGCACCAAAGTACATAGGGGTAAAATGACAATGCCTGAGATTTGCTTTTAAAAATTACTACCTCTCATCTATAAGAATAGCTGTCAAATTATATTTGTGTTTTATTCAAAGTAAAATTACCACATTACATATATTACACTCCCAACTTTAAACAAGCAACCCACAAATGAATATAGTAGGTCACGGGAGAACTAACCAGGTAGGAAGAATCATGGAAATTCATTAGTATCATGAATACAAGCAGAAATGCACACATTTCACTGTATTATACTGATGGAAAAATAGCAGCCCCATCTTAGTGCAGCATAAAAATAATGATGACAACATAACAATAAAAATAAGACATATTATCTTGTTTAATCCTTATCAAGAACCTTTAAAATAAACGTTATATTCCCATTTTATATTTGGAGTAACTGAGGCCAAGTGAGTCAGATAAAATGAAGATTTAAACATGACTGTCCCACACCATGAACAGTGTTCTTAATCAGTGTTCAATGACTGCTCTATTTATTCGATAAGTATTTATTATGTACCATGCAGAACTCAATGGGCCTTTTATATTGTGAAACATCTGTGATGATCTAGTCATTAAATATTATCTAGTGTTGATGATGATACAGATAAAGAAATAGATCCTATTAAGCACTTGTGTATGTTGCCTTGTTCGATGAGAGAACTGAACTAATAATTTACATCAAATAGATTTTTAAAATCTAAACTTAATGAAAAAAATTATGGACTGTATTTTCCAGCTGGCTATGCAGGTTGTCTCCATTTACTCATTTTAGATAAATATTTACTTTTGATATTGAGTCTACCCAATTTAGGAATGTTAAATGTGTCAACATACTTTGAAACCACGCTAACATAATATAAATATCAAGTTTCTTGAACCTGTGACATGTTACATAAGATAAAACAGTAATGGGCATTTCAAAAACAGTGCTGAGATTGTCAGGCTTTATTTAAGAACTTATTTATATTCTTACAAAAATAATACAATTGAGACATTTGGACAGGAGTTTATTTAATCCACTGTCCCCAAATCAGAGGCTATAGTATTCATAGTTTAAATGGCACATATACGATATTTGAATTATACAGATATTTACTCTATTTCTGAAGCTTGGGTGTAAAGTAGTTTTATAGGTTATTATGCATCAAAGCAGAAAAATGAGACTGGGAGGAGAGATTTTAGAAAGAAAATCTCAGACATGTTAATTCAATCTCATAAAAATAAATTGCCTATATTTTACCAAATGGCATAATCTATGCGGTGCATTGTATCTGTACTTAATACCGTATTCAAACTTAATACTCAATTTTAAATTATTACGGTATGTCTATTAAGGGTCATGGTTTTGGTTTCCAGCAGTTTCATTTATATATATATTTATAGCAGTGCTGTCCAATAAAAATAGAACTCAAGGCACGTATGTAATTTTAAATATTCTAGTAGTCTTCTTAAAGAAGTAAAAAGAAAACAAGTAAAATTAATTTTATAGGATATTTTATTTAACTCAATATTAAGTGAATATTATTTCAACATGTAATTAATACTGTATAAAATTATTAATGAGATGTTTCACTTTTTTCAAATGATGTCTTGGAAATCTAGGGTGTATTTCTTCTTGCAGCCCATATCAATTTGGACTAGTCACATTTCTAGGGTTCAGTAGCAACATGTATCTCGTTAAGTCTTATGTCGGATACAGCAAATCTAGAATGTGCCCTATCTAATGTTACCTAAATCAAGACACCCTGGATTAATTCTCTAGGAGGAAAATTGGACAAGTCTCTGAATTAATCATTTTTTTCTAGTTTTGAATACTGGATTAATACTTCTGGAGTTCAAAATAGTGCAGCTGTATTTGAGTCTCAATGCAGCTGCATTATGTAAAATGAAGACACTCTAATCCAAATAGGAAACAGGGAAATTGATGAAGCGAGAAAATGCACAGAACACATGTACTTGAATGAGTGGCTTCCTGAAGACCTTGAAGGAAATGTCAGTTCCGTAAATACCAGGATGAGTTTCTGGCATCTTCTGGGTGATTATTTAATACTTGATGCAATGTGCTGAGTTATTCCTTTTCCTAAAAGAAGCTACTAGTTTGAACATCTTCCAACTTCGAAAAAACACATGATTATAACTGCTTCTTGCAAGTCTGCAAACCATAGCTTGGCATGCTCTGGAAAATGTTCAGCCACTGACCACCAGATAAACAGAAGAAAGAAATATTTGCTACATGGTTGGACAAGAGGAAAGGCACATAGCTTCGTTTTAGTTAAATATATCTTCTTTGGTGGACAGAAACTGATATTGCCACTCAGCTATGTACTAGAAGTCCAGCTACGTGCTAGAAATGCAGCTATGTGCTAGAAATGCAGCTATGTGCTAGAAATGCAGCTATGTGCTGGAAGCCCACCCTCATCTTGGAAGACTGCCCTTCCAGGGGCCATGAGACACCTCATCCCTGAGGATGACCTAGGATACTCAACTGCTTCACATGTCATAATTGAAAAGAGATGCCCTTCCACACTCCACACTTTGCCCTAGCAGTTTCTTCCTCAAGTTGCATTGTTTTCCTGATTTAACAGGTATTTATTAAAAACTCGCTGTTCTAGATATCAGAACTGTAAGACTGAAAAGAGGAAAAAATCCAGAAAAATAGAAAAAAACATCTCCCACGCAGGAGACAAAGAAGTACATAAAGAGGTAAATAAACAACTAAATAAATTGATCAATAGTGATTAGTAATTAGTGATGTGGAGGAAAGTAAGGCATGGACAGGGGATAGAAAGCTCTGTGATTAGGGATGTCTGGGCGAGGGGGTGCAGTATTTGATAGGGTGAGCAAGAAAGGCTCTCACTGAGGTGACGGTTGAACATAGACCTGAAGAAGGTGGGGAGGGAGCAACAAGCGAAAATACACCAAAACAGCCACAAAACTGGTATGTTCAAGGCACGTGGGTATGCTTGTGTCTCCACATATCTTTACACACCTTAAGGACTCCCCTCTTTAACCACCTACCCAATATGAAAGGACATTTCCGACTTGTTAATCAAAATTGTTATCTTGGATAGTCAAATTTACCAAACGAGATTCGAAGACAGCAATGAAAAAGACCAGAGGATAGTATGAGGCTGGACAGCTCCTTGACAAGCTTTGGCTAATCGCAAAATGAGAGCTGTTAAACAAATCATCTATTTCCAGCTGTTTGGGCTTTTGCTCTCTTGAGTTTTGTTTATCTTTCCTCTCCCATTCCCCATCCTCCTAGTCTCTGTTTTTTGCACACACCAGAAGAAGAGCTGGCTCATTCAGTGAGCCCTCTGTGTATTTCTTTCTTTCCCTGTCCTGCCATTTTCCATACACTGTCTCTTTGGTTGTTCTGCCTTTCACTATCCACTTGTTAAGTGCTGATGATGACCTTTCCATCATCAGCAAGATCTTCATCAGTAAGGAAAGGAGGAGATAAAATGAATCAAATTATAGTCAAATAACCCCAAATGGAGCTAAATCGAAAATTGTCTGAGAATCTGAAATCTGCAGAAGAATTAGACTTAAGACTAAATGTGTATCCATTAAAAGATGAATATGAAGGAAATAATAACACCTAGCTAATATTAGCTAAGGCTAAATGGGAAAGAATTAATTTTTAAACGGCCAAGAAATGTCAGACCTGGAGAGCATAGGTTTCCTCTCGTCAATTAGGGAGTCACAATAATTTAGGCAATAAGTGAATAATTGTGGGGTAAGATTAACTAGGTGTTTTAAGGTTGTTGAAGATCTTAAATTGCACCAATTTAGCAGAGAGTGGGTTCGGCATGTTTTAATATAACAATTAGTTCCCAGTAAAAGAAGAGAATTTAAGGGTTCCTATTCATGTGTGGGTTTCTACTTTATGAGTTATCTTTAGCATTTGTTGATTTGAGGTTGGAACCTCAGAATATAAAGTTAGCAGGCTTCGGGTTGACTTTTATTTTCCCTAAAATAAAAGATTGTTTTAAAATAAAAACCAGTCTCACAGGAATAAAAATCATGCAATGTTAGATCTGGAAGGATATTAGACCTTTCGTTAAAACTTTTTATTTTACAGATGAAGAGTCAGTTTTGTCTGCTAAAAAAAAAAAAGAAGTTGGAAGCGATGAGAAATACTATCTTCTACTTCCAGTAATGTATAAAATCTAGAGAGGCTAAGTGGCTGCCCAAAGTTGCACAGCTGGTCCATGCCAAACTTGGAAAGTAGACTTGGGCCCCAGGATGCTCTTTATGGTTATGAACCAATATTGTATTTTAAAAACTTCAGCCCACTCAGGTGTTTGATACAATGCAGATAAGTAACCATCTTACCAAGTTGGATCCTTCCCTCCCTCTCTTCCTTCCCTCCCTCCCTCCCTTCCTCTCTCTTTTACCTCTTTGCCTCCTTCCTTCCTCCTTTCTTTCTTTCTCTTTCTTTCTTTTCTTTCTTTCCTTCTTTCTTTCTCTTTTTCTTTCTCTTTCTTTTCTTCCTTTCTTTTTCTTTCTCTCTTTCTTTTTCTTTCTCTCTCTCTCTTTCTTCTTTCTCTCTCTCTCTTTCTTTCTTTTCTCTCTCTCTTTCTTTTGAGATGGGGTTTTGCTCTGTTGTTCAGGCTGATCTAGAACTCTTGGCCTCAAGCAATCCTCCTGCCTCGGCCTCCTAGAGTGTTGGAATTACAGGCATGAGCCATTGTGCCCAGTCTGGATTTTTTTTTCCATTTTAATTGGTTTTCCTGTGTTATCTAAACATAATTCCAGGGGCATCACCTGCCACGGAAGGAGCAGCACTTGACTACAACTCAATTGTTTTTGGAGCTAGGTGAGTCACTCAGTAGAAGGCAACAAACTCAGCCTTCAGTGTTGGGACCAGGGAATGCTGGTTGCAGTGCTTCTGTGCAAAGGTGATGCAAAGTGAGGCCTGACCCTGAAAGCCAGAATATCTACGTATGGCAGAAGAGAACAACCTTAACTAGCCAGATAGGCTGAAAATATATAGTCTTGGGTCCATGCTTCCAGTGACTATCAAGGGACTTCTGCATTTCCCTTGGGCTGTGTGAGGGTGAAATCTTCTAGCAATGACATAGTGACCAGGCCATTCCTAACCCTGGGGATAGAGCAGTCTATCCCTGTATACCACTCTGGGGCTCTGATCTTCAATCTACACCATGGGTTCCAAACCTAAGACTCAGTTTTATTTCATGTTCTTTCAATCAACCTCTCATACCATAAGCAAAATAAAACATGACAAACCAGAAGAACTGTTTGTAACTTATATGACAGAGAAAAGATTAATATTCTTAACATATTAAGGGCATCTAAACATTGAAATGTAAAAGTCTAATGACTCTACTGGAAAAGGGTATCTTATGAATAGAAAAAAATAAATATATAATTTTTATTATAAATTACATGAATGTTACTCATAATAAAATACAAAAATACAAACATACAATCTCACTCATAATAAAAGAAGTACTAAGCCATGCTGTAGGGATATATAAATCCTCACCTTTCATATGGATAAACCTCCCAAGTTTTTATTGTCTACTGCATTGACTGTGAAGAACAGGTATTGTCATGCCTTGCTGGTATGAATGCAAACTGATACAAATTTTATGGAGGGGAGTTTGGCATCTAGGAAAATTACAAATACATTTACCATTATCTCTTTCCAGAAATGTCTCCCAAAGAAACACTGTCAAAATGTGAAAAGCTATTAATCTCAACACCATACACAATTGCAGAAGAAAGAACCCAAATTTCTATCAATAGAGGACTGATTGAATAAGCTATGGAGTACTCTTCGACTACTAAAGATAATTAGAAAGATGATTATTATTATTTATTTTGAGACAAGGTCTTGCTCTGTCACTCAGGCTGGCGTGCAGTGACGTGATCACAGTTCACTGCAGCCTCAACCTTCTGGGCTCAAGTGATCCTCCCACCTCAGCCTCCCAAGTAGCTATAGCTGGAACTACTGGTGTGCACCACCACGCTAGACTATTTTTTTATTTTTTATTTTTGGAGAGACAGGGTTTCCCTATGTTGTCCAGGCTCGTCTTGAATTTCTGGGCTCAAGTGATCCTCCCACCTTGGCCTCCCATAGGGTTGGGATTATAGGTGTGGGCCACTGTTCCCAGCTGAGAAATATTCTTATATGTTGTTATGAAGAGATGTCCAAAATACTGTTAATTAAATAAAAGTAAGGTGAAGAACCATGTGCATAGCAGCATATAGTGGAATGTGTGCATGTTTGTGTATTTGCTTAAATTTAAAAATAGAAGAGTAAACCGAAAACCAACCGAAATCACTGGAAATTTAGGGTAAAGGAGACAGGGAGAGAAGCTAGATTTCTCTTATTTTGTTCTGTGATTTTCTTTTTAGAATCCTATATATAATCTAATTTTAAAAATTAAAAACAAGATAAAACAAATGAACATTAATATATATTGACTTGTGGCTCAACCACACAGAGAAATTATTTCAAGTGATTTTAAAAAGGGAATAATTTTTAACTGTACATCACTAGTGGGATATATCCAAAGGTTAAAAATAACCACAATAAAATCTTAAGCAGTTTTTAGTTATCATATTTTTAGTAACAGTATATATATTATACTTTTGAGAATATATGTTTTAAGCAGGTAGGAAATTATATTAATGTGTAGGAAGAAAAAGAGTAGGCAGAAGAAAATAAAAGTGAAAATAAAAATTCAAGGCACTTAAGTTCCTATAATACTAAATTTTAACTGAAAATATTATGAATATGTGATATAATTTCTCCTTTTAAAAAAAGATCTAAAAACAATTATCAATCCAGCAGAAATGCAATCCCTTAGTGCCCAGATTACAGTCTCTAACTAAATTTCCCTCTTAGAAAAAGCCAAGGCCTTTCGGAAAGAAAGGTAATTCCTAGGTAGGGTGCAGGAAATACACAAGAGAAGGTTGAAACATCTAGTCTTACTCAAAAGCAAGAAACCTATTGAAAACTGTTGTCATTATAATAAAAGGATGCAGGAGAAACTTGAAGAGGCTCCCACTTGTCAAAAATGGCATCTTTTGATCATGAAAAAAGGATAATGACAAGAGTAGACTGAAACATAGCATCTATGTAAAAATCCATGTGCTCATAATGATACGTTTTTAAAAGCTCATCTCATTGGTCACATGTGCAGGATGCTACACAACACATTATTTTGAAAATTAGTAAATAAAGAGAAAAAATGGATCATTTGCCCTGCTTTTGTTGCTTAAATTATACCATTGGGTACTGAAATAATTGAACTGGAAAACTACCTCATTAAGGAGAGTACCACCAGCTAATAAATGCAAAAGGTAGGATTAGATCAGCATACCACTAGTTTGTAACCCCTAATAAATACTGGCTTAAGCAAAAACCATCAATGGGTACTAAAGCCATTGGATAAAATGGGCAACTCTAAAATGTAAAGCTTTGCAAACTTTAATGTGCATATGAATCTCTTGAGGATACTGTTAAATTCTAGCATCTGATACTAGGTCTGTAGTTGAGCCTGAGATTTTACATTTATAACAAGTCACTATGTGGTGCCAATCCTACTGGCCTGAGAAGTGATCCTCCCACCTCAGCCTCCCAAGTAGCTATAGCTGGAACTACTGATGTGCACCATTACATCAGGCTATATTTTTAATTTTTTTTTTTTGAGAGACAGGGTTTCCCCATGTTTTCCAGGCTGGTCTTGACCTCCCAGGCTTAAGTGATCCTCCCAACTTGACCTCCCATAGGGTTGGGATTATAGACATGAGCCACTGCTCCCAGCTGAGAAAGATTCTTATATGTTCCTAAGAAAGAGAAAAGTAGACCCACATTCAAGAGCTGGCCTGATACTCTTAGCTAGGCCTTGGCATTCTTCTGTTGAACAAAAACAACTTAACAGAATGACATCAGGCAAGGCTATTCTGTGACCATGATGGATCCAGACAAAAACAGTACTATTATGTAATTGTTGATGAACATTGTCCAAACAAAACTGAACAAACATCCCCCTATCCTGGCTATTATGAGTGACCACTGCTTCTTTACCAATTGTAGCTTTAGGTTCAATTGAGTCTTTCCTCCTTCTAAATAAGACTTAACTAAGATGCCCAGTCTTGGAGTTATTCCCACTTCCTGACAGCATCGAATCCAGACCAAAGCCCTGATGCCTTAAACCCTCACTAAAATAACCAAACATAAACCCACGTCCTATAATAAGTCCTTTCTAATACTCACTGAGATATAACATGATTCCCCATGGTATTCACTTTCATTGCAACGAGTAATAAAAGCATCTTGTTTAACTACAGGTTGTGTTCTTGTAGTCTTTGCTAGAGTTGCAATCCAATAATATGATGGATCAGGCTGACAGCTGAGTCACCAATCACTATTTGCCTCTGGAGGTGATGCAATAGAAGGGTCCCAGCACCACCTTTAAAGCAATCATACCAAAAAAGTTGAACCTGAATCTGATTAAACACCTGACTCTAACCATCAGTTTATAAGAAATACAGGGCACTGAGGAATATTTTAAGGAACTATATTTGATTCAACCACAAGACAAATTACCTCTTTTTTTTAAACAAATAAATGACAAGAAAATAAAAATAAAAGGGAAACTCCTAGATAAAAAGAGGCTCAATAATCATATCAACCCATTGAATATGCGGCCCTTGCTTGGATCTTGATTTGTACAAACTGCTATACAAATGAATAATGACAATAAGATGATTAGGAATATTAAAACAATGAGTAGATTTTGGACAATATTAAAGAATGATTGTTAATATTTTTAGGTCTTACAATGGCAATACTCATTTTTCAAAACATTTACAAAGAAAATAATATGATTGCTAGAATTTGCTTTGACATAATCCAGTCATGATGAGAGAGAGTGCATGCGGAGGGGGTATAAATAAGATGATTGCCCATATTTGATAACTGCTGAAGGGCATATGCCAATTCTATTTACTATTCTCCCTATGTTTGATATGCTTGAAAAGTACCAGAGTAAATTTTTAAAAATATATATTTAAATGATTTAATGCATCATTCTCAAAAGAAGAGAAGATATATTGAGTGGAGAGAAATTCAGGATGATAACTCAAAATGGGTACACGTTCTAGAGCAGGGGTGTCCAATCTTTTGGGTTCCCTGCACCACATTGGAAGAAGAATAATTTTCTTGGGCCACACATAAAATACACTAACACTAACGATACCTGACGGGCAAATAAAAAGGTCTGTGCATAAATCTCATTACGTTTTAGGAAAGCTTATGAATTTGTGTTGGCCAACATTCAAAGCCAGCCTGGGCTGCATGCAGCCCATGCGCCGCTGGTTGGACAAGCTTATTCTAGAGAAATAAACTATAATGACTTTAAAGATCTCTCCCACTACTGAAATTACTTTTTAACCAGTTTTTTTAGCACTACCAAAATATTCTCCTTTTCTTTTCTTTTGTAATTACTAACAGATATGTCAACTGCAGGTGAAGAGAAATAGAAATTATTATTACGTAGACTCAGGTGATGGTCTTGGGGAGAAACATTCAATTTAAATGTTTGATTCTTAAAAGAAGAAAATATATTATTTGAGCAATTACCTGGATCTGTAGCAGACATCAGTGAACCAAAAAATAAACAGTCAGTGAAATGAAAGTCTCCATTTTTCAACTGGCCAGCATGTATCATAGCCTTCACAAAGCCATACATAATTAACCTGTTGAAGAGAAAAACACGACCTTCAAACATCAAGATGAACCCCATGTAAACCCATGCTATCATAAGCCACATGCTAATGTTTTTCCTGAATACGTATCATGCGCAAATTGCCACCACCCTGCCACATGACAGCCATGCTAGCTGTCTGTACACTGGAATCTCTTGGCTATGAAAGACAATTTTACCAAATATCACAATTTATTCACTTGGTAAAAGGTAATGCAACAGTTTATAGTATATTCCAATGAAAACAAGATAAATCTCAAAGATATAAAAAATAATCTGTCAAATGTGGTACAGCAAATCATATCCAAAAACACAGCAGCAGTGCTGACATCTGTAAATGGATTGCTTTTCAGTTTTCCTTGTTTTATCTGCTGGAGGTGTCTGAAAAGGGTTCAAATTTCAAGTCCATCACTGTGATGAGAAGGATATTGGCCAATCACAGGGCACGCATTCAACCAGTCACTTTATAATAGATGAGTCTCTGCTGCTAGTGGTGTCAGGACACTTCCACACTGGGTAGAGAAGCACTGTTAGGTTAGAGCATGTATAACTCCAGCTCACTGTTTAAAATGAATACTGAAACAATTGCATCGTGATCTTTCAAGGAAAGATTATATAACCTTACTGTGCCCACACCATGGCATGCAAATTGTCTGTTTTGGTCATCATTTGCCAACCTATAGCTTTTAATTGGTATTTGATTATTTAACTGACTGACTGATTTTGCTAAGACCCTAGTAGAGGAAATAGAGAGGTGGGTGAACTGAATCACAGTGTAATTTAAGAAGCGTAAGAGTTTTTAGAAACTATAGACCATCAGACCAATAGATGGATGTTTAAACACTCACGTGAACTTAAAGTTAGTTCTCAGGTTTTGGGCATAGCTAAAAAGGCTAGAAGTCAGATATTTAAAAATGTCAATAAGAATGCAGATATTTCAAATTATGTCAAGAAAAGTATCACTATGAGAGAATATTTCAGACCTACCTGCATTTAAATCCAGGCTTTACTATCTACTATCTATATGATTTTAAGTTATTACTAAAACTTTCTGAACCTGAATATGCATGAGGTAGGGATAACAGTAATAGCCCACAGAATTGTTGTAAGGATTAACTGAGGTAATACATATTTGGTGTCTGGCACATAGCAAATTCTCAATGAGGTCACTGAGGCTAAAAATAATGATCAAAATAGTAGGTAACACTTACTTACCATTTTTACTTCTACACATGCTTTAACTCATTAAATCCCCACATCAATGGTAATATTTTTTGTATTTCTAGCAAGAAAACTAAATATAGTGTGATTAAGTAATTTGCTTAAGGGGACACAGCTATTAAGTTGTGAAGCCCAGATGTGAATTGAGAAGGTCTGGCTCTAAAGCCTAGGCTTTTAACCACCACACTGTATTGCTTAGATCAACAGTTCTATATTTTACATGATATGTTATCTCATGTAATACACCCTCAACCATCCCATGAGTTAGTTGCTCCAGGTAGTCCAAAAGACAGCAATGAAGTATCCCTAAGAACTTAGAAAAAATTCTACCCTCTGAATTGAACTATTAAGCCAATCCATAATGGTTTAGAGCACAGGGGCCTGACATTGCTTTGCAAAGCATGGATTCCAGAAGGGGAGGCTGAATCTTAACCAGGCTGAAGGTATTAAATATCTGAGAAAGACTGTCAGTGGGACACAGCATGGGAGCTGGGAAAAGGCAAGTCTAAGAGGCCTCATTCATGGCAGCTCACCCACACTTATCTAGAGGACAGCACACTGCCGGTTACCAGGTGCACAGTCTCTTGACAAGTATAGGGTAGCTTCATTCAGCTTATTTATTCATTCAAAAGATACTTCTTTTTTTATTATT
Organism: Hylobates moloch; assembly: GCF_009828535.3. NCBI lineage: Eukaryota > Metazoa > Chordata > Mammalia > Primates > Hylobatidae > Hylobates > Hylobates moloch. Next base: position 6,861,511 of record NW_026652297.1, on the reverse strand, counting down.
ATTATACTTTAAATTCTGGGATACATATGCAGAATGTGCAGGTTTGTTACATAAGTATATACATGCCATGGTGGTTTGCTGCACCCATCAGCCCGTCATCTACATTAGGTATTTCTCCTAATGCTGTCCCTTCCCTAGTCTGCCACCCCACAACAGGCCCCAGTGTGTGATGTTCCCCTCCCTGTGTCCATGTGTTCTCATTGTTCAACTCCCACTTATGAGTGAGGACATGCGGTGTTTGGTTTTCTGTTCCTGTGTTAGTTTGCTGAGAATGATGGTTTCCAGCTTCATCCATATCCCTGCAAAGGACATGAATTCATCCTTTTCATGGCCGCATAGTATTCCGTGGTGTAAATGGGCCACATTTTCTTTATCCAGTCTATCATTGGTGGGCATTTGGGTTGGTTCCAAGTCTTTGCTATCGTGAATAATGCTGTAATAAACATAGGTATGCATGTGTCTTTATAGCAGAATGATTTACAATCCTTTGTAAATCCCAGTAATGGGATTGCTGAGTCAAATGGTATTTCTGGTTCTAGATCCTTGAGGAATCGCCACACTGTCTTCCACAATGTTTGAACTAATTTACATTCCCATCAACAGTGTAAAAGTGTTCCTATTTCTCCACATCCTCTCCAGCAGCTGTTGTTTCCTGACTTTTTAATGATGGCCATTCTAACTGGTGTGAGATGGTATCTCGTTGTGGTTTTGATTTGCATTTCTCTAATGACCAGTGATGATGAGCTTTTTTTCATATGTTTGTTGGCTGCATAAATGTCTCCTTTTGAGAAGTGTCTGTTCATATCCTTCACACACTATTTGATGGGGTTGCTTATTTCTTGTAAATTTAAGTTCTTTGGAGATTCTGGATATTAGCCCTTTGTCAGATGGATAGATCACAAAAATTTTCTCCCATTCTGTAGGTTGCCTGTTCACTCTGATGGTAGTTTCTTTTGCTGTTCAGAAGCTCTTTAGTTTGATTAGATCCCATTTGTCAATTTTGGCTTTTGTTGCCATTGCCTTTGGTGTTTTAGTCATGAAGTCTTTGCCCATGCCTGTGCCCTGAATGGTATTGCCTAGGTTTTCTTCTAGGGTTTTTATGGTTTTAGGTCTTATGTTTAAGTCTTTAATCCATCTTGAGTTAACTTTTGTATAAGGTGCTTCTTATTGATCCCCTACTATGTGTCAGGCTCCGTGCTAAAGGCATAAATTATATCAGTGAGCAAACAAAGATCCCTGCCCTCATGGGGCACACAGTTTAGCAGGATAGACAGCAATAAGACACAATCAGAAATTCAAATTGTAACTGTTATCTACATTACTTTCTGATTAACACTGGGACATTCTGGACAGTCATGGCATTAGCAGAGAAATGCTCCTCAGTATTCATCCCTTCAGCCTCTTCTGGCATTAGCCCAACTTCACCTTGGCCCTTTGTCACTTGAACTACAGTTCAAATATTGAATATCAATTGGTTCTGGAATCAATATAAACTTTGTGATCTGTCACTATATTTCCATTAGTTAATTTTGCACGTTAGGAATCTGAGGCTCAGAGTTAAAATGACTTGTTCCATATTGTACAGAAGCCATTAAATTGGATATTATAAAAAATGTATGTATATATACTACCTAGGTATGGCAGGGTTACATGGAAACTAGAAGCCTCATATACTATTGCTAGAAATGAAATTAAAGTTTTTATGGAAACCAATTTGGCAATTTATTCTAAAAGCATTAATTTTAGAAAATATTCTATAGCTTATTAAATGGTTTCCTATAAATTTATACCAAGAAATTAATAAAATATGTACCAAAAGATGTGAATTTAGATCAAGATTCCTTTTATAATAATAAAAAATTCAAAGCAATCTTCTACATGTCAAATGAATGAATAACATAATACATATGATGATGGACTAATATGCAACTATTAAAACTGTATATAATAATATATATTAGACAGAAAAATAAATTGATAACACAAATTATAAAGTGATATATAAAATAAATTATACTGGGCATGGAAAAGTAAATTATTAAAACAAGTTAATGATTATATCTAATTTTATAAAATTGAGTATACTTAAAGTAGGCATACATATAAACAGAAAAAGTTAGACGCATACAGCCCCATGTTATTGTTAATAGTGGTTATATAATAGAATTAAATGACTCCTTTTTGCTTTTCTGCATTTTTCCAGTTCTTTTTAAATAATAGCCATAAAAAAAACAAAGAACAATGTACATCAGGGAGCACTATTACGGACACAATAGTTATTCATCCTCATAATTCTATGAGCTATGTTCTATAATTATTCCTTTTACAAATGAGAAAATTAAGACTCAGAGAGGTTAACTAACTTGCCTAAGATCACAGAATTAGCTTGTGACAAACCGGAGTATGAATCCAGGCAGCTGGACACCAAAGCCTACATACTTAACTGCCAACTCTATAATGCTTTTGAAATCAGGAGAAACATGCATGTGTGTGGGTACACACACACACACACACAAACACACACACACACCCCACATACAGTTTGCTTTTTCAAAAAAGAAAGAAAATTACTTAGTTACTCCAAATCAACTCCTTGACTTAACTATAATTTCAGTCATTTCCTTGAGATAATACAAAAAATAAAAATAAAAAGCCCAGTTCAGTTCAAGTTCATATGGTAATTGTTATTATTACTAACATAGCAATGGCCATTATCACTGCTAATTATAATAAGCCAACAATTACTATGCACCTACAATGTGCCAGGCACTCTTATAAATGGTAGCTATTGTTATTGTTGGCACATTGTTAGTTATAAATACATTAACTGCGAGGCTAAAAATTGAAGGCACCCATTACCAGTCACCATATCCTCACAGAGTGGTATATTCTTTCTATCATCACTTCATAGAAGGCACAATGGCTCAGGACAGGATAGATGCAATTTGATGGGCGAGGGAATCTGGTGAAGTCTAGTGCATACAATGCCCTGAAGATGGCAAACCTGAGTCAGATGTCCTCCCGTGGACACTCTGAGGTTAGTTACAGCCTAGGTTACAGGGGTGGACAGAAGCAGACACTGTCTCATAAAAAGTAAAATCATTAATAACATTGATTTTGACAAATATCCAATTAGTAATATCCTTTGAAAAACAGAGTGCTGGTGCTATAGTGCATATAAAGACAGAAATCCATGACCTGCTCTCAAAGAGTAGAGACTCACAGGATGGCAGTCATAAATTTTACTCTAATAGAAGGCATTGCATAAAAGGAGATTTGGGAAAATGCTTAACATACTCATTTCATTTAGAGTTATGACGCACACACTGATTTTAAATTTCATGAGCTAGTTTCACACTATTAAAGCCCTACACTTAAAGCTATGTTATAAAAATGTTTCAATACAAAAAGTTCCAGAAGTTTTAATTGTTTGGATGATTTAAAAATATAGTACCTTAATCTCAGTATTCTTTAAAAGGAATCCTCCTCCTCCTCCCTCTTCTTTTTTAAAAATAGCCTTCACTAAATTATGAATAGATCACCCGAAAAGGCAGTTTTTTGAATTGTTAGGGATAAGCAAAGGAAGTTGTCAGTTTGGAGACAAAGCTGTGTGGGCCAGTCCCATTAACTGTCAGAAAAGCCACATCCCTGACTGAAAAACCACGTGAAATAGGCCACTATGTGCAGCTTGCTCTGCAGTAGGAAAACCCAGGATCTACATGAGCTGGAATCAACATGAAAGTTATGATCTGTATCTAGATTTCTGAATTCTATACCCAAATGTCCTTTGGGAAAATACCTTTCCCTACTTATTTGTTCAGATTTTATTGATAGTTTCAATCTCACATTTTATTTTTTCTGAAGCATGTGTTTAAGGGCAATCCCTCTTAGAACTCATAAACTGTGCTAGGCTGGATAGGACTGGGAAGTTCCCCTAGTGAAATTCATTCATTCATGTATGAATTAATTTACACATTGACTCATTCATTCAACAAATAATTAACAATATACATAATTCCTATTCTAAAATACTTTATATTTTGAGATAGAGGTAGAGCAAGATGGTAGAACAGAAGGCTCCAGTGATTGTACCCCCCCACAAATATAACAATTTAACAACTATCTACACAAAAAAAGCAACTTAATAAGAACTAAAGAGCAGGTGAGCACTCACAGTATCTGGTTTTGACTTCATATAGCTAAAAGAGTTACTGAGGAGGGTAGGAGACAGTCCTGAAATGCCAATGCCACTTCTCCTCCATCTCCTGGCAGCAGCAGTGTAGCATGGATAAAGAGAATCTGTGCATCTGGGACAGGGAGAGTGCAGCAATTGTAAAACATTGCACTGAACTTAGCGGTGCGCTGTCACAGCAGAAAGCCAAACTGAGCTGAACTCAGTTGATTCCTGTCCACAGAGGAAGTATAAAACCAGCCTTAGCCAGAGAGGAATTGCCTATCCCAGCTGATTAGAACTTCAGTTCTGCCAAGCCTCCCCACTGCAGGCTAAATTCCTCTAGGGCCCTAAATAAACTTGAAAGGCAGTCTAGGCCACAAGGACTCAAACTCCTAGGAGATGCTGCAGCTCAGTGCTGAACTGGGCTCAGAGCCAGTGGACTGGGGGCATGCGACCTACTGAAACACCAGTCAGGGTGGCTAATGCGGTGCTTGTGCGACCCCTTCTTCAACCATAGGCTGCACAGCTCATGGATCCAAAAGAGATCCCTTCCTTCTGCTTGAGGAGAGGAGAGAGAAGAGTAAGGAGGACTTTGTCTTGTATCTTGGATATCAGCACAGCCACAGTAGGATAGGGCACCAGTCAGAGTTGTGAGGCCCCTTTCCCAGGCCCTAGCTCCCAGATAACATTTCTAGACACAACCTGGGCTGGAAGGGAACCCACTGCCTTAAAGGGAAGGGCACAGTACTGGCAGGACTCATCATCTGCTGACCAAAGAGCCCTTGGGCCCTAAATAACCAGCAGCAATACCCATGTAGCATGTCATGGGCCTTGGGTGAGACTCTGAGACTTGCTGATTTCAGGTAAAACTCAGCACATTCCCAGCCTGTGGTGGCTATGGGGAGAGACTCCTTCCTGAGAAAAGTAGAGGGAAAAGTAAAAGGTATTTTGACTTGCACCTCAGGTACCTGCTCAGCAACAGCAGGACAAAGCACCAAGCAGACTCTTGGGCTCTTGGACAGCATAGGTGGACCTGCCCTGCGCCAGAGGGGAGGCTACTGCTTGGAAGAGTGAGTCCTAGGTCAGGTAGCATTAACCACAAGCTGACTGAAGAGAGCTTGGGCCTTAAGGGAACATTGGCAGTGGCCTGGGAGTACTTCCTGTGGGCCTATGGTGGTGACCATGGGGTAAGGTCCCTCTGCCTGTGGAAAGTGGAGGGAAGAGTGGAAATGACTACATCTCACAGTTTGAGTACCAGCTTAGTCATAGTAAAACAGAACATCAGGTAGACTTGTAAGGATTTTGACTCCAGTACCTGGCTCCCACACAGCACCTCTGGACACATCTAGGGCTTAGGGGAACTTACCACCTTGAAGGGAAGGATACGAGACTGGCTGGCTTTTCCACCTGCTGATGGTGGAGCCCAAGGGCCTTGAGCACACATATGCAGCAGCCAGGGAGTGGTTACAGCAGGCCTTGGGCAAGACCCAGTACTGTGCTGGCTTCAGGTCTAACTTAGCACAGTTCCATTGGTGGTAGCCACAGGGGTACTTGTTTTACCTCAACCCCAGGTCCATGTAGCTCAGAACAGAGCAAGGCTCCATTTGTTTGGGAGAAAGTAATGGAAGAGAACAAGAGTCACTGCCTGGTAATGTAGAGATTTCTCCCCGATCTTACCTAAGGCCTTCAAGGCAGTACCTCTTTGAGTCTGCAAGAACCACGTTACTGGGCTTGGGGTGTCCCCTGATGCAGATATGGCTTAGATAATAACACCCAAGTCTTTTAGAATACCTGGAAAGTCTTTCCAAGAAATATGGGTACTATCAAGCCCAGGCTGCAAAGACTACAACAAATACCCAACTGTTAAATGCCCAGACAAAGACAAACATCCACAAGCATCAAGACCACCATGGAAAACATAACCTCAACAAGTGAACTACATAAAGCACCAGGGAACAATCTTAAAGCAACAGAGATATATGACCCTTTGGACAGAGAATTCAAAATAGCTGTTTTGAGGAAACTCAAAGAAATTCAAGATAACACAGAGAAGGAATTCAGAATTCTATCATATAAATTTAATGAAGAGATTGAAGTAATTAAAAAGAATGAAATAGAAATTCTGGAGTTGAAAAATGTTATTGACACATGAAAGAATGCATTGGAATCTTTCAATAGCAGAATTGATCAAGCAGAAGAAATAATCAGTGAGCTCAAAGACAGGATACTTGAAAATACACAGAGGAGGCAAAGGAAAAAAGAAAAAAAACAATGAAGCATGCCTACAAGATCTAGGAAATAGCCTCAAAAGGGCAAACTTAAGAGTTATTGGCCTTAAAGAGGAAGTAGTGAAAGAAATAGAGGTAGAATATTTATTTAAAAGGCTAATACAGAACTTGCAAAACATGGAGAAAGATATCAATATCCAAGTACAAGAATGTTACAGAACACCAAGCAGATGTAACCAAAAGAAGAGTACCTCAAGGCATCTAATAAACTCCCAAAAGTCAAGGATAAAGAAAGGACCCTAAAAGCAGCAAGACCAAAGAAACAAATAACATACAATAGGGCTCCAATATGTCTGGCAGCGGATTTTTCAGTGGAAATCTTATAAGCCAGGAGAGAGTGGCATGACATATTTAAAGTGCTGAAGGAAAGAAACTTTTACCCTAGAATAGTATATCTGGTGGAAATATCCTTCAAACATGCAGGAGAAATAAAGACTTTCCCAGACAAACAAAAGCTGAAAAATTTCATCAACACCAGACCTGTTCTACAAGAAATGCTAAAGAGAGTTCTTTAACCTTAAAGAAAAAGATGTTAATGAGCAATTAATAATCTGAAGGTACAAAACTCACTGGTAATAGTAAGTACACAGATAAACACCGACTATTATAACACTGTGTCTGTGGTATATAAACTATTCTGATATTAATTAGAAAGGATAAATGATGAACCAATCAAAAATAATAACTACAACTTCTCAAGACATAGACAGTACCATAATACATAAATTGAAACAACAAAAAGTTAAAAAGCAGGAGGACAAAGTTAAAGTGTAGTTTTTATAAGCTCTCTTTTTGCTTGTGCAAACAGTGTTGTTATCAGCTTAAAATAATGAGTTACAAAATAGTATTTGCAAGCCTAATGAAAACTGCAAATAAAAAAATACAATAAACACATAAAAAACAAAACGCAAGAAATTAAAACATACCACCAGAGAACATCACCTTCATTAAGAGGAAGACAGGAAGAAAGGAAAGAAGGAAGAGAAGACTGGAAAACAACAGGAAAACAAATAACAAAATGGCAGAAGTCCCTACTTATCAAGAATAACATTGAATATAAGTGAACTAAAGTCTCCAAAAAAAGAGTGGCTGAATGGATGAAAAAAAACAAAACAAGACCCAGTGGTCTGTTGCCTATAATAAACGCGCGTCACCTATAAAAGTACACGTAGATTGAAAATAAAGGGATGGAAAAAGATATCCCATGTCAATGGAGACCAAAAAGGAGCAAAAGTAGCTATACGTATTTCAGATAAACTAGATTTCAAGACTAAAACTGTAAGAGACAAAGAAGGTCATCATATAATGATAAAGGAGTAAATTTAGCAAGAGAATATAATGATTGTAAGTATATTTACACTCAACACTGAAGTACCCAGATATATAAAGTAAAAAATTTTTGAGCTAAAGAGTGAGATAGACCCCAATACAATAATAGCTGGAGACTTCAACATCCCACTTTCAGTCTTGGACAGATCTTCTAAACGGAAAACAAACAAAGAAACATCAGACTTACTCTACATTATAGACCAAATTGACCTAATAGATACAGAACATTTCATCCAATGGCTAAAGAATACACATTATTTTGCCCAGCACATGTATCATTCTCAAGGATAGGACATATGTTAGATCACAGAATAAATCTTAAAACATTAAAAAAATTAAAATAATATCAAGCATCTTCTCTGACCACAATGGAATAAAACAAAAAAATAATAACAAGGAGAATTTTGGAAACTATACAAACACATGAAAATTAAGCAATATGCTCCTGAATGACAGTGGGTCAATGAAGAAATTAAGAAGGAAATTGAAAAGTTTCTTGAAACAAATGATAATAGAAACACAACATACCAAAATCTATGGAATACAGCAAAAGCAGTACTAAGCAGGAAGTTTATAGCTAAAAGTGCCTATATCAAGGAAGAAAAAAAACTTCAAATAAACAACCTAATGATGCATCTTAATGAACCAGAAAAGAAAGAGCGAACCAAACCCAAAGTTAGTGGAAGAAATGAAATAATAAAGATCGGAGCAGAAATAAATGAATTTGAAGACAACAATACAAATAATCAATAAAACAAAAAGTCAGTTGTTTTATTTTGCCCAACAATGGGCAAGTCTTGCAGATCGATCTAAGATGGCGACTGTCGAACTGGAGACCACCCCTACTCCTAATCCTCCAACTACAGAAGAGGAGAAAACCGAATCTAATCAGGAGGCCGCTAACCCAGAACACTATATTAAACATCCCCTACAGAACAGATGGGCACTCTGGTTTTTTAAAAATGATAAAAGCAAAACTTGGCAAGCAAACCAGCGGCTGATCTCTAAGTTTGATACTGTTGAAGACTTTTGGGCTCTGTACAACCATATCCAGTTGTCTAGTAATTTAATGCCTGGCTGTTACTACTCACTTTTTAAAGATGGTATTGAGCCTATGTGGGAAGATGAGAAAAACAAACGGGGAGGACGATGGCTAATTACATTGAACAAACAGCAGAGACGAAGTGACCTCGATCGCTTTTGGCTAGAGACACTTCTGTGCCTTATTGGAGAATCTTTTGATGACTACAGTGATGATGTTTGTGGCGCTGTTGTTAATGTTAGAGTTAAAGGTGATAAGATAGCAATATGGACTACTGAATGTGAAAACAGAGAAGCTGTTACACATATAGGGAGGGTATACAAGGAAAGGTTAGGACTTCCTCCAAAGATAGTGATTGGTTATCAGTCCCACGCAGACACAGCTACTAAGAGCGGCTCCACCACTAAAAATAGGTTTGTTGTTTAAGAAGACACCTCCTGAGTATTCTCATAGGAGACTGCGTCAAGCAATCGAGATTTGGGAGCTGAACCAAAGCCTCTTCAAAAAGCAGAGTGGACTGCATTTAAATTTGATTTCCATCTAAATGTTTCTAAGATATAAGAGAAGTCTCATTCGCCTTTGTCTTGTACTTCTGTGTTCATTTTTTTTTTCTTTTTGGCTAGAGTTTCCACTATCTCAATCAAAGAATTACAGTACACATCCCCAGAATCCATAAATGTGTTCCTGGCCCACTCTGTAATAGTTCAGTAGAATTACCATTAATTACATACAGATTTTACCTATCCACAATAGTCAAAAAACAACTTGGCATTTCTATACTTTACAGGAAAAAAAATTCTGTTGTTCCATTGTATGCAGGAGCATATTTTGCTGGTTTGAAAGATTATGATGCATACAGTTTTCTAGCAATTTTCTTTGTTTCTTTTTACAGCATTGTCTTTGCTGTACTCTTGCTGATGGCTGCTAGATTTTAATTTGTTTGTTTCCCTAACTGATATTAGTGATTCTGATTTCAGTTTTTCATTTGTTTTGCTTTTGTTTTCCTCCTCATGTAACATTGGTGAAGGATCCAGGAATATGACACAAAGGTGGAATAAACATTAATTTTGTGCATTCTTTGGTAATTTTTTTTGCTTTTTGTAACTACAAAGCTTTGCTACAAATTTATGCATTTCATTCAAATCAGTGATCTATGTTTGTGTGATTTCCTAGACATAATTGTGGATTATAAAAAATGTAACATCATAATTACATTCCTAACTAGAATTAGTATGTCTGTTTTTGTATCTTTATGCTGTATTTTAACACTTTGTATTACTTAGGTTATTTTGCTTTGGTTAAAAATGGCTCAAGTAGAAAAGCAGTCCCATTCATATTAAGACAGTGTACAAAACTGTAAATAAAATGTGCACAGTGAATTGTCTTTTAGACAACTAGATTTGTCCTTTTATTTCTCCATCTTTAAGAAGGAATTTGTACTTCTTATTGCAAGGCAGTCTCTATATTATGTCTTCTTTTATGGTGTCTTCCATGTGAACAGCATAAGTTTGGAGCACTAGTTTGATTATTATGTTTATTACAATTTTTAATAAATTGAGTAGGTAGTATCATATATATGGAATTAAAAAAAAGAATGGGCAAATCTTTAGTCAGACTAAGAAAAAAAGAGAGTGAAGACTCAAATAAATAAAATTAGAGATGAAAAAGGAGACATTACAACTGATACCACTGGATCATTTTAAAGGATCATTAGTCGCTACTGAGCAACTATATGACAATAAATTGGAAAATCTAGAAGAAACAGATAAATTTCTACAGTCATACAACCTACCAAACTTGAACCTTGAAGAAATCCAACAGATTTGGATTGGTCCTAAACAGACCAATAACAAGTAACAAGATTGAAGTTGTAATAAAATGTCTCCCAGTAAAGAAAAGCCTGGGGAATCCAGTGGCTTTACTGCTTCTATCAAAAATTTAAAGAACTAATGCCAACTCTGCTCAAACTATTCTGAAAAATAGAGAAGGAGGAGGGAATACTTTGACAATCATATTATGAGGCCGGTATTATCCTCATAACAAAACCAGACAACGACACATCAAAAAAAGAAAACTGCAGACCAATATCCCGATAAATATTGATGCAAAAATCTTCAGTAAAGTACTAGCAAACTGAATTCAATAATGCATTAAAAAGATCATTCATCTAGAGGCGCTCTCCACTGCTGTCCTCTTCAGCTCAACATGGTGGCCTGCCGGGCGACTGGCATCCTCAGCCGCTTCTCTGCCTTCAGGATCCTCCGCTCCTTAGGTTATATATGCCGCAATTTTACAGGGTCTTCTGCTTTGCTGACCAGAATGCATATTAACTATGGAGTCAAAGGGGATGTGGCAGTTGTTCGAATTAACTCTCCCAATTCAAAGGTAAATACACTGAGTAAAGAGCTGCATTCAGAGTTCTCAAAAGTTATGAATGAAATCTGGGCTAGTGATCAAATCAGAAGCTCCGTCCTTATTTAATCAAAGCCAGGCTGCTTTATTGCAGGTGCTGATATCAACATGTTAGCTGCTTGCAAGACCCTTCAAGAAGTAACACAGCTATCACAAGAAGCACAGAGAATAGTTGAGAAACTTGAAAAGTCCACAAAGCCTATTGTGGCTGCCATCAATGGATCCTGCCTAGGAGGAGGACTTGAGCTTGCCATTTCATACCAATATAGAATAGCAACAAAAGACAGAAAAACAGTATTAGGTACCCCTGAAGTCTTGCTGGGGGTCTTACCAGGAGCAGGGGGCACACAAAGGTTGCCCAAAATGGTGGGTGTGCCTGCTGCTTTGGACATGATGCTGACTGGTAGAAGCATTCATGCAGACAGGGCAAAGAAAATGGAACTGGTTGACCAATTGGTGGAACCCCTGGGACCAGGACTAAAACCTCCAGAGGAACGGATATCGAATACCTAGAAGAAGTTGCAATTACTTTCACCAAAGGACTAGCTGATAAGAAGATCTCCAAAGAGAGACAAGGGATTGGTGGAAAAATTGACAGCTTACGCCATGACTATTCCATTTGTCAGGCAACAGGTTTACAAAAAAATGGAAGAAAAAGTGCGAAAGCAGACTAAAGGCCTTTATCCTGCACCTCTGAAAATAACTGATGTGGTAAAGACTGGATTTGAGCAAGGGAGTGATGCCGGTTATCTCTCTGAATCTCAGAAAATTGGAGAGCTTGTAATGACCAAAGAATCAAAGGCCTTGATGGGACTCTACCATGGTCAGGGCCTGTGCAAGAAGAATAAATTTGGAGCTCTACAGAAGGATGTTAAGCATCTGGCAATTCTTGGTGCAGGGCTGATGGGAGCAGGCATCGCCCAAGTCTCCATGGATAAGGGGCTAAAGACTATACTTAAAGATGTCACCCTCACTGTGCTAGACCGAAGACAGCAACAAGTGTTCAAAGGATTGAATGATAAAGTGAAGAAGAAAGCTCTAACATCATTTGAAAGGGATTCCATCTTCAGCAACTTGACTGGGCAGCTTGATTATCAAGGTTTCGAAAAGGCCGATATGGTGATTGAAGCTGTGTTTGAGGACCTTAGTCTTAAGCACGGAGTGCTAAAGGAAGTAGAAGCGGTGATTCCAGATCACCGTATCTTTGCCAGTAACACATCTGCTCTCCCAATCGGTGAAATCGCTGCTGTCAGCAAAAGACCTGAGAAGGTGATTGGCATGCACTACTTCTCTCCCATAGACAAGATGTGGCTGCTGGAGATTATCACGACCGAGAAAACTTCCAAAGACACCAGTGCTTCAGCTGTAGCAGTCGGACTCAAGCAGGGGAAGGTCATCATTGTGGTTAAGGATGGACCTGGCTTCTATACTACCAGGTGTCTTGCGCCCATGATGTCTGAAGTCATCCGAATCCTCTAGGAAGGAGTTGACTCGAAGAAGATGGATTCCCTGACCACAAGCTTTGGCTTTCCTGTGGGGGCCGCCACACTGGTGGATGAAGTTGGTGTGGATGTAGCGAAACATGTGGCGGAAGATCTGGGCAAAGTCTTTGGGGAGCGGTTTGGAGGTGCAAACCCAGAACTGCTGACACAGATGGTGTCCAAGGGCTTCCTAGGTCGCAAGTCTGGGAAGGACTTTTGCATCAGTCAGGAGGGTGTGAAGAGGAAGGATTTGAATTCTGACATGGATAGTATTTTAGCGAGTCTGAAGCTGCCTCCTAAGTCTGAAGTCTCGTCAGACGAAGATATCCAGTTCCACCTGGTGACAAGATTTGTGAATGAGGCAGTCATGTGCCTGCAAGAGGGGATCTTGGCCACACCTGCAGAGGGAGACATTGGAGCCATCTTTGGGCTCGGCTTCACGCCTTGTCTTGGAGGGCCTTTCCGATTTATGGATCTGTATGGCGTGCAGAAGATAGTGGACTGGCTCAAGAAGTATGAAGCTGCCTATGGAAAACAGTTCACCCCATGCCAGCTGCTAGCTGACCACGCTAACAGCCCTAACAAGAAGTTCTACCAGTGAGCAGGCCTCATGCCTCGCTCAGTCAGTGCACTAACCCCAGCTGCCGGAAGTGCTGGTTCTCCAACAGAGTGGTGTCTAGATTTATCAGAGTAACAAGAAGGAAGACAAACTCCGGCACTGGGTTTGCTCCCTGATTAAAGTGCCTTCAGCCAAGACCATCTCTCCCTCATGGTGAAGTGTGACTGTGAATTAGTTTGCACTTCCTGTTGGAAGGTAGAGCCGACTGTGCTTATTATATAAGCCCCGAGACCTAGAGTGGCAGCCAAGAGCCATCTGGAGCCACCTCTCTGCTTGTTCCTCCCAAGAGGCCAGGGTGGCCAGGGGTGGTGGGGCAATTCTGCACCCAGCGAAACACGTAACAATAAAAACCAAACTCTGGAAAAAAAAAAAAAAAAAAAGATCATTCATCATGACAAAGTGGAATTTATCCCAGGGAAGCAAGGATGTCTCAACATACGCAAATAAATGAATGTGATACATATTAACAGAATAAAGAACAAAAGCCATATGATCATTTCAATTGATGGCAAAAAAGCATTTGATACAGCTTAACATCCCTTCATGAGAAAAACTCAAAAAACTACAAAACCAGCAATTTCACTTCTAGGAATATATACAAATGAAAGAAAATCAGTATATTGAAGTATATCTGCACTCCTATATTTATTGCAGCGCTACTCTCAATAGCCAAGATTTGGAAGCAACCTAACTGTCCATCAAACAGACAAATGAATAAAAAAAAAAAAAATGTAGCTGGGTGTGGTGGCTCACGCCTGTAATCCCAGCATTTTGGGAGGCCAAGGTGGGCAGATCACCTGAGGTCGGGAGTTCGAGACCAGCCTGACCAACATGGAGAAACCTCGTCTCTACTAAAAATACAAAATAAGCTGGACATTGTGGCACATGCCTGTAATCCCAGCTACTCCAGAGGCCGAGGCAGGAGAATCGCTTGAACCCGGGAGACGGAGGTTGTAGTCAGCTGAGATGGCCCCATTGCACTCCAGCCTGGGCAACAAGAGTGAAACTCCATCTCAAATATATATATATATATATATATAAAATGATACATATACACAATGGAGGTCTATTCAGCCATAAAGAAGAATGAGATCCTGTCATTTGCAACAACCTGAATGGAGCTGGAAGTCATTATGTTAAGTGAAAGAAGCCAGGCACAGAAAGACAAATTTCACATGTTACCACTCACTTGTGGGAGCTAAAAATGAAAATAATTGAACTCACGGAAATAGAGAGTAGGAAGATTGTTACCAGAGGCTGGGAATGGTAATGGGGATGTGGAGGAGGGGAAGTGTGGATGGTTAATGGGTACAAAAAAAAAGTTAGAAAGAATGAATAAGATCTCATATTTGTTAACATAACAGGGTGACTACAGTGAAAAATAATTTAATTATACGTTTTTAAATAACTGAAAGGGTATAATTGGATTGTTTGTAACACAAAGAATAAATGTTTGAGGTGATGGATACTCTATTTACCCTTATGTGATTATTATGCATTCATGCCTGTATCAGTGAATCACATGTAACCCATAAATATATACAGTATGTATCTCTAAAAATTAAAAATACAAAATAAATTTTAAAAAGAGCTTGTATTGTATTGGAGAAGTCAGCTAAAAGGTCTCTTATGATTTGTCATTTTATTCATATTGTGGTTAAGTGCTATGGAAAGAAGTACAGAAGGCACGCATGCACACTTCTACCAGCTGGGGAACATTGAAGGATGACTTTGTTTTACAGAAGTGATCACAAATTCAGATTTAGAAATGTTGAGATAAAGGAGCTGATGTGGCAGACTGTTGGGTATACAGATTTGAATCTCAATGAAGGGTTTTCTTAGGAGATAGATTTGAGAGCAGACACCGTGTTGTGTGTTATTGCAACCTTGGGTGTGAATAAAAGTCCAGAAAGGTCATAGAATGAAAGAAGGCCCATGATTGATGGCTGGGGAACTCTGGCATTTGGAGGGCATAGAGGAGAATAAGGCAGCAGAGGATCCCAAGAATGAGTCAACAGAGACATGAGTGGGAATCTACTAGGATGTCATAGAAGTCAAGGGAAGAAAGTATTTCAAGAAGGGCATAATTAGTAGAGCCAAGACAACATTTTATTAATATTTAAGGCATTAGATGCATGGGTGCTAAAGCAAGATTACAATGGGTCGAAGAGTCCATGGAAAATAAGGAAACTGATATAAGCAACATACCCAACCCTTCTGAGAAGTCTGGCTATAAGGGGAGCCAGGTCGTTCTCTAGACAGAACAATGGCATTGAGGTGAGACTTGAGTTGGTTGCAAAGGAGTGAGGAGAAGCTACGAAGAAGCTCACATCTCATGGGGCTTACAAACAGAAGTTACAAAATGATAGTTTTGCTTTATCAAGATTAGTGGCAGGAGGTGGTGAGCCTGAATTGGGGTGGTGGAAGGATGCAGGCTTTAGAGGCTGTGTAGGACCATGTGGCTCCTACAGGTGTCAAATAAATGACTCTCCTTTTTCATCACTGTTTCTTATATTGTGCGTGTATGTGTGTATATATATATATATACACACACACACACATATACATATATATGTATATATACACCTATAGCTAGTAAAGTATATGTTTACCTGACTTTAAGTATATATATACATTAAAAGTATATGTATACTTCACTATATAATTAAAGTATATATATACTTTACTATATACCTAGTATATACTGTATCGGTGAATCACATGTAACCCATAAATATATACAGTATGTATCTCCAAAAACTAAAAATTAAAAATAAATTTTAAAAGAGCTTGTATTTTATTGGAGAAGTCAGTTAAAAGGTCTTTTATGATTTGTCATTTTATTCATATTGTGGTTAAGTGCTATGGAAAGAAGTACAGAAGGCATGCATGCACACTTCTACCAGCTGGGGAACATTGAAGGATGACTTTGTTTTACAGAAGTGATCACAAATTCAGATCTAGAAATGTTGAGATGAAAGAGCTAGGTGTACAGTAAAGGTATACTTTACCAGGTCCATGAAGAATGCAAAGGTGAATCAGATACATGGTTTCTGTTTTCTGGAAGGAGAGAGAAGTCATCTACATAAGCACAGCACACGGTGGAAAGTGTTAAGTGTGCTACAAGAGGTCAGATCATATCCACAGAAAAACAGCTCTCTTTTACTTGCAGACTTAGGAAAGGCTTCGAGAGGAACACAGCGTATTTACTGAATTTTAAAAATACAGCCAGGTAAGGAGAATTCCCACAATGTTTCATCTATACTTGGGATGGCCCATATTCTGAATTTTTCCCCTGGACTGCAAAATCTTTCCTTTCGACTGCAAAATCCTGCAAAATCTTTAAAGAAGGTAGTTTCTTTAAATAGTACAAAACCCAACAGACAAAATATGAATAAACCAAAAAGAAACCCTTCTCTAGTAATCCAGGGAACCATCGCCATCTGCTACCCATTACAGAGATAGGGGAGCAGGGGAATGCCTGTCCTGATTGAGCTGTAGCTCTACTTGTGGATTTGCCTTAGGGCCCAGTATGGGCTATTCTTCCCTAAGGAATGTAAGAGGCTCCTGGAGCCCTGTTGTAGATAAAGTAGGTGCTCAGATCTCACGATAATACTTCATCCATTTGGCCCACTCTACTTAGACTTTGTTCTTTCTGTTTAATTAGAAAGTTGTGGAGAAAAAGAGGATGACGCAGTCAATTTGATGGCTTATGGCATGTTAAAGTAAAACAGGGAGCCAAGTGAAGCCCCATTCAGCTCTGCTGTGGTGACAGGTGAGTCGCCGTCCAAATCCTGTATCAGATATCTTGAACGAGGATCCATGAAGACTGCGGATTGCCTGGCCTTAATCCTCTCTCCTCTGTAAGGGGTGGAGGGAGACAGGCTTTAGAGCAAGCTTGTCTAAGCCACAGCCCACAGGCCACACACAGCCCAGGATAGCTTTGAACGTGGTCCGACACAAATTCATAAACTTTCTTTAAACATTATGAGATTTTTCTTAGACTTATTTTTAGTTTATCAGCTATTGTTAGTGTTAGTGTATTTTATGTATGGCTCAACATAATTCTTCTTAGAGTGTGTCCCAGGGAAGCCAAAAGATGGATACCTCTGCATAGAAGGGGAAAGCTGCCTCCAATTTTTGGTCCCCAGTCTGAAAGAGGAGGCTGGTTAGTGAATGGGGTGGGGGCAGTAGGAAGATGGAAAGCAATGCGGGGAAGGTTCATGGTTAGGAGCATAAGTGAGTGTGTTAAGGTTGGGAAATTCTGTGCCAGGACATTTGACCATCCCAAAATTTTGTTTGCAAGGGCCATCGCTCAAACAACTACAGCCCCACAGTTCTCCTTTTCCCTGGCCTCTACTGTCTTCTTAGCTGTATTCTGTCCTGTAGTTCTCAGGACACTTAACTGTCATTGGAAGGGACTTCCAGTATTGAGAATTTAAGAAGACTATGGTATGAATAAAAATATATAGGGAGGGATAGAAGGAACAAACAACTTTTGAGTACCTATTCGGTGTCAAACACCCTATTAGTACATTTTACATATTTTAAAATCTGCACGCGCACACACACACACGCGCACACACACACACACACACACCCCAGCTGGGAAGGCATCATGATTCCTATTTTATGAACAAGTAAACCCAGCAAGTGATAGAAATTAGATTTAAACAAATGTTTTTCTTCTACTTGTTACTATTTAATGCTAAGTAGAAAATTTAAGATAGCTTTGCCTTTGTTTCCCAAATATAAAGTCAATTACTATGTTCATTGTTCCTGGTAAAATGTCTCTGACAAAATATCATAATGAGATGAGCTCTTCAAGCATTAGGAATAATCTATTAGATATTCCCTTTGGACATTTAACTTGGCTGTAAGAGGATATGGAAAACATTGTGTCTTTCACATTTCCCCTGCAAGCCAGTTCAACATCTGGCTTCATGTGGGTCTAGAAGTGGCCACCAGGTTGTTTTAAGAACAGAAAAGACTGCAGACAGAAGGTTGTGATGAAATAAACTGTCCTTTAATCATGGCTGTGGTCCCAGGGTCCAGGACCCTGAGACATTTAGAACAAAGTTAAGTGAGTGCATTTCCCACACATTCTGCTGCCCACCTGCCTCAAACTTGTCACCTTCCTGGGCCTTCCTGGAAGCCCTCACTCACCCTTGCATGTTTGGGTCAGTTTCTGCTGCTATAGCAACCCACACAGCTGCCTGCAGGGGATCAAGCCTCCCTTCTGTGAAGTGCTTCAAGGTTCTCGGAGGAAATAAGATATAAATTCCAAGCGTGAGTATGGAATGGGCATAAATCACAATGTTGACATGCAGTGGGAGGTAGAGATCTACTCAAAGATGAACTAAACATAGGCAAGAACTTGACTAGGCAGCCTGATTGTGTGTCTATCATATCCACTATCTGGGAGCATGCCAGTCCATTCCGTTGTGAAAGGGGATCCTTTCCACAGAGCACCACTTGGGCCACTCTCTGACTTACCTAAAGCACACCCAGGGGAGAAGAATGAGAGGAGCAATGAAGGCAGTGCAAGACTCGGTCACATTCACTAAAGGCACCATGTACCTCAAATGACAACCTCCTCTGAAGAACTGGCCAGCCTGCATCACCATCCTGGGATGTGTGAACACTAGAATGCTATGAGTTAGTTCCTCACCTTTCTTTCCTCTGTGGGTATCCCACCTTCTTCCATCAGAAAACTGTGTTTAGTACTCACTGGATATAAGCATTCCTATCTCACTGCCATTCTTCTCTCAACCTGTATCCCCAGTCAACATTCACTGACCAGTTTGTAAAGCTCTCTCCTTTATTTTATCTAGGTCCTAAATTCTACTTACACATCATTAAAACCTTAGAAAATGATTCTCAGAATATTCTTATGTGACTAATTTGGAGAGACAACACATTTGGGTTATTCTGCCTTCTGTATTTTCTGTTCCCATCTCCATTCCATGTACCCATTACCCAGTCCTGCTAGGTGCTAAGGGGTTCAGAAGATGTGGCTTCTGTCCTCCAGGACTCACAGCTTGGGAGGAGGGATAACAAGCATGTGCAAATAACTGACTACTAAGTGCAAAAATGACAAGTTCAGTAAGCAAGCTAAAGCTAAAGTGATAAAGGGTTCAGGGGAGGGAAAGAGAACCATGGTCTGGGGAAGAAGACCTTGAAGGTGAGTCTATCCTGAAGAGCAGATAGGATCAGACATGAGTTATAGCAGAAAGAGGAGGAACAGAGGGAGTCACTACTGGAAAAAGTAACGTGGACCACCAAACACAAATGAGTAGTAATTCGCAGGTGTGGGCAGCAAAAGTTGGGTAATTTATTGGTGAATTCTTCTACTGTGTATTGCTATACTGTATAATTTAGTGATCTCAAATTTGCTGCATATTAGAATCACACAGGGAGTTCAAAATCACGATGCCAAGGCTGCACCCCAAACCAATTAAATCAGAATCTGTGTAAGTTGGACCCAGGCATCAGTATTTTAAAAAGCTCCTCCATTGTTACAAAATGCAGTCAGGGGCCAGAATAAGTGCTCTAAATCAATACCTCTGGGGACTCTAAAGTCCAGACTAAGCACTTGGGGATCAGGAGGTCTGGGGTGGGGCCTGAGATTCTCCATTTCTAATAAGGTTCCAGGTGGTATCATTGTCCCTGGTCCCAAGCCACACTTTGAGTATGAAACTTGAAATGAGGGTGCTGTTTAAGCAAAATAGCTCAGCCATTAGTGTACCCTGATGGTAATTTCCTTAAGGGGCAGCACTTTGAATTCACAAATGGAGCTGCCTGAGATGCAATTAATACAGGTCCACAGATAGATAAGCACTCAATACCCACTGCTTGGTGACCTGGCCTCCCTGCTGCTTTGTGGATAAGAGACAATGATTATTGAATAGCATTATTACCGAACAGCATGTGAGGATTCAAGGCGTTGTTACCTCCTGACTCCAATTTGAGGCTCCTCATAGTAGGAAATGAAAAAAGGAGTGGGAGAGGGGGAGTGAAAGAACGTGTCATCCACTGAAATTAACAGACCTCCATTATTCCTTTGATCTGTAGCTCCACAAAGACTTGTTTTTTAGGGACAGAGACCCAACCTTCCCCGACAGTAGAGAAAGAGACAGATGATCGTTTTGGTGTCATCATCACAGGTGATTCTCAGCACTGTAATGTCCCACCTAATTTTAAAAAGTGGTAAAGAGAATCTTCAAGTTTCATATCAAATATTTAAAAAATCCCAGCAGAAATTGCATATTCATTAAAGAAAAACAACAAGTTTCTTTGCTTTGGGATGAATTGTATCAACTCAGAAGCTCTAACTGAGAGCACAAACATGGGTGTGTGTGCATATGTATAAACACAAACATATACATTTATATACACACACATACATGTACATATAATCTTTCATTAATAACAAGTAAGGAAGCTTTCAAAAGTATCTCAAAGTATAAAATTCAGCCAGGCAAAAGCAGCAAGAGGGGATCCTGCTACCTTGTGCACACACATGCAGCTATCAGCCATGATATTTCACCTTTAAAACACATGCATGGTTGTGTTTTCTCATCCTTCCTGGAAGGTGAATAAAATTTGACACCCATTATTCTCCTTTCACAGGCCAAGTAAGCAGCACAAGGGGTTTAGAGGCTTATCCACAACCCCACAACCCATGTGCTACCATTTCTCCTCAAATATGAAGCTGCAGCATTGTTTGGAATCAGTTGTTTAGGTTTGGGGAGAAGCCACTTAGAAATTATTCAGTCCAGAATCCCTTATTCTAAAACTATAGAAACCAAGACCCAACCAGGTTAATGGCTTGGTCACACTGAACCTGGTTTGTATCAGAACAAAGACTGGAATCTTAGTTTTCTCCTAAAGAGAGTTTACCAGGGCTGGAAATTTTTTTGCAGATTCTCTGCTGTCTGAGATTTCAGCAAAGGGAATAAAACTTGTGATTTAAATATAACTTGTCTAATCTATCACTCCAGAAAATTTTCCATCCCTTTTCATATCCCCTCAGGTATATTTATGTTCTTCAGCCGTAGCATTTGGAAACTGCTACGGCTGAAGAACATAGCCCACTGCTGGTTGCAATGAGAATGTAAATAACAAGAAAATGCAACTCTCTGGATTTTCCCCAATTAGATCAATTTTCCAACAAGTAACAAGCTCATAAATAATGTAGATGCTTTAAACATATTTAACTCAAATTAGGATGTTACACTATTTACTCTTTGATTGATGCTTTTAAAATATGTTATTATTAGTGACAAGATAGAATGAACAATTTATCTTGTGAGTGATAAAAATCAAACATCAATTCCTTGCCCTGATTCTTGGTTTTCAACCATATAAATATATTTTTGAAACCTTTAAATCTAGGACGGAGAGCATCAACTGGTCTGTTTTGTTTATGGTGCATGTAATACAACTTGTTACTTGCAATTTCTTTGCAGTTGTAAAGTGAACTTTTGTAATATTTTGAATCACTTTTCAGAGCACACAGACTTTTTATAGCCTTCTCCTATAATAATAGGTTTTACTCACCACTCAAATATAGGCGAAACCACCAAAATGCTTTACAAAACAATAGAAGGTTTACTCTTTAAAAAAAAATTAGAAAGAATTTTTTTCTTAGAGACAGGGTCTCACTCTGTCACCTAGGCTGGAGTGCAGTGGTACTCGCAGCCTCCCACTCCTGGGCTCAAGGTCTCCTCCTGTCTCAGCCTCCTGAGTAGCTGGGACTACAGGTGAGGGCCACCACACCTGGCTAATAAAAAAAAATTTTTTTATTTTTTATTTTTTATTTTTTTTAAGAAGAGGACTCAGCATCTTGCCCAGGTTGGTCTTAAACTCCTAGGCTCAAGTGACCCTTCCCACTATAGCCTCCCGGCCTCCCAAAGTGCTGGGATTACTGGCATGAGCCACTGCTCCAGGCCAAAACATTTACTCTTATAATTATTTCCTTATAGATCCTGAGCTTTGAGATCACTACTCCTGTTTCTCACCACTCCAGCAACAGAAGTATCTGTTAAGGAAGGTAATTTGATTTGCTAAGGCTTGTTATTCACAAGTGTCTCTGACATAATACTAACTGACCAAACTCCAGGGCTAGAGCTACATGGGGCTAGTTCTGAACAATCTACGGAAATATTTCTGACAATCACCTAGTCATCTGCCCTATACGATACCAGACAATTGTTATAACTTACTCTTCATCTATGGCCCTGCAACCTACCCACTGATCCCTATGACCTCGATATATGGACTGGCTTTACACTGTTAGCACTGAACTGAAATGTACACCGTTCTGCAAGTCCCCATTTGATTTGAGTTGAGCAGGCTTTGAATTCAGTTGTAAGGCAGAACTTGGCCTTTATTTACAGATGGTTTCATGAACCATCTGCAAATGAGGGTCAAGAATAATAAATGGCCCAACAGTTGATGATTTGATTTCTTAACAACTCTATTTCTCTGGGGAAAAATGCACCTGCTATTATTGAGCTTGATTTGATCTTTGAGGATGCAGCACAGAAAGAATAGGTGCCTCTTCCTTTATAAAACTGAGGTTCAGAGGAAGAGGAAAGAATTAAGTTTATTAAGCCATATAATAGACTGTTAATTGAGTGACTAATATATGCCCAGCACCTTGGCCAGTTGCTTGGCATAGAATGAAAAAAGATAATGGGCAATCTACCGGGGGTAACAGAGAAGTAAAAAACTATTACAATCCAGTGTAGAAGGCCATCTTCTAGCTCTTTGACCCTAAGCTAGTTAGCTGTTTCTTCTTTTCCTCTATTTTTTGTCCATAAAATGGGCATAATGTCCTCCTTTAGTATTGTTACCAGATAATCACTACTGAATGACTCAATGGATTCTTTAGTTCTTCCAGCTATTACTTTCTTTGGGAAACACAAAAGATGACTTAGCCTTAACCATCTCCCTCAAAGAACCAGTGAGTTGAGAAAGGCTTCAATGTGGAAGCTGTCAAGAAAGGTCTTTAGTAAGTTGTTTTCAACAAAGAAACATATGTGTTTTTTAAAAATCTAATTGCACTACAGAAAATTGCCAAGACCTTGTTGGGAAGAGATTACTCCTTTAAATGGTTCTTTGTATTGGATCTGGGGAATTTATGGGTGGTTTTGTTTCAGGTGTGTATCAAAGTGACCACTTCTCCCAACACCGTCCACCACCACATTTAATCTCAGATCCCCCTGAAGAAAGTAGGGGAAGAACCCAAACAGAAGATGGTAAAGGCAAGCTTTCCAGGAAGTCACAAATAGCTTAACAGGTTTAATCCTTCACATCAGAAAAATATTCGAACAACACAAAATCCCCAAGATTCAGTGAAGTGACAAGAGAAGGTGAAAAGAGAAGGCAGATCAGATCTATCACAAAAGGAGTGGTAGGATAGAGGGAAGAGAACTGTATCAATGGAAGCTTATTGTGCAGACCTTGGGACATACTAAATCCAATGTATTCAACATTGGCTGGATCTCAGCTAACACAGTTTCTCGTTCAAAACACCCTGTTTGGAAAATGCCTCCTAAGATACTGGAGGTTAGAAACATGTTAGGTGGGCAAGAGTTGTAGGGCTGTGTTTGCTGGCTGGTAGAAACCCAAGAAGGAGCATGGTATCCAGAGTTTAGAACTGGAGGGTGGTCATAAGGAAGAAAGAAAAAGGATTTAATCTATGTTGCTCTAGGAAGGCAGGGGGAATAAAAGAGGTGGATATTACAAAGAGTCAGAGCAGCTTATTGAAAAATTGTCCAAAGAATGCAGTAGAAATGGATGATTGTGAGAATTAGTGAGCCTCCTTCCCCGAAGAAATTTAAACATTACTTAAGTATTCTGTTTGTTCTATAAAACAGAAAACAGATACAGCTATTGTTCTTGCCATGGTCAGGGGGGAGTAGGACAAAACAAACAAACAAAAAACAGATACAGATGTACTTGGGTGAGCAAATTTGGGAAATAAAACTAGATAACTTTTAATGTGATTTCAAACTAAAACTTTTATAAAAAGCTGAAGGAAGAAATAAAAGCAGAGACTATGAGAGGAAGATGGGAAAATGTATAATTAACAATATTTTCTAGCATTTAGTCAGTTATCAAAGCAAAAATTTTAAAAAGGTTGACAGCACTCAAAATCTGGCACCGGATACTGATTTTGTTAACCAGCACTATTTTTCCAAACTTGACAGTGGCTTCTTCACAAATTCTCAGTTTGGGATTAGAATGACAACAGATGAAGTTATTCTTGTCTGTGTCAAAAAACTCAACCTTCCCAGGACATAGAAGGTGGCATTTGCAAAACTCATTTAACTCCTCCAAATTGGGACACAACTTGTTTTGCTTTCCCAGATGACCCTACAGAAAGTCTAGCAGCCTCTCTGTCACATTTAACAGGAAGGATCCTTTTCTGGCTTTGAGGAGGACCTGCAGGTACCTCAAACTCACCAGCTGTTAAGTCTGAACAAAGGCTCTTATCCAGAACTGTGGCATTATTCCAGTGTCTCTTTTCTTCATGAAGGTACCAATTCCCACCCAGAAAACTGAAGTCATTCTGGACACATCCCTACCTCCTCACCTTATGTGATCCGGTGTTAAACTGCCATTTTACATTTTGAATTGGTATCAAATTCAGGCACTATCGAGTCCAGTCTAATACGTCTCTTCTGGATATTTCTCTAGCTGTTGAAACAGTCTCCCTGTATCTCACTTCCCATCAATGTGTAGCCAGAATGGTTATTTTAAAACACAAATCTGACCATATATCTCCATGCTCAAAATCCTTTTATGACTTCCCATTACTAGTACATCAAATGCCAAAATACTTAACATGGTTATGCCCTCCAAGATCCATTCTCCACCCTTTCCACCAAACCATGCGCCCCAAGAGGCTGATCTATATGGGCTCCATCAATGGATAAACTTGCTCTCTGGCTTTTAGTTAGATTTGATCAATGGAGATGAAGGGGCACTGGCAAGAGATCAGAGTGGGGAAGAAGAGTCAGGTTGGGGTAATGATATGGTTCGGCTGTGTCTCCACCCAAATCTCATCTTGAATTCCCATGTGTTGTGGGAGGGACCCGTTGGGAGGTAATTGAATCATGGGGGCAGGTCTTTCCTATGCGGTTCTTATGATAGTGAATAAGTCTCATGAGATTTGTTGGTTTTAAAAATGTGAGTCTCCCTGCACAAGCTCTCTTTTTGCCTGCTGTCATCCATGTAAGACGTGACTTGCTCCTCCTTGCCTTCCACCATGATTGTGAGGCCTCTCCAGCCAAGTGGAACTGCAAGTCCATTAAACCTCTTTCTTTTTTGTAAATTGCCCAGTCTCAGGTATGTCTTTATCAGCAGTGTGAAAATGGACTAATATAGGTTATTTATTCTTTTTCTTTCAGTTCCCTCTCTTTAGGGTCTGTATGGGCTCCCTTTGTCCTTTGCTCAAAGGCCACTGCTCCAATCAGGTGGTCCTGTCCACACAGTTCTCTTTCCAGGTTTCTAATAATGACTTCATCTCTTTTGACTTCAGATGTTAATGGTATTTCACTGTTACTAGCCCTGGGAAACTGAACTACTTCTTACATTTTTTGCTTTACCCTGCCCACATAGTCTTCAAGCATCACTCTCTTAAGGAAACCATTGTGGACTCTCCTGAAAGAATGCGATCTCCTTATTAAAAGCTTTTATAATGCCTATACTTCTTCATAGCACTCAGCATAGGATAAATGATTACTTATGTAATTGATTGTCTTGTGTCTGTCTTTCCTGCTAGGATGAGGGCAGGGAACATCTCTGTCTTAGCCATCTCCAGATCCCTGGATCATGGACACATAGGTGCTCAGAAGCTACTTGTCAAATGAAAGCCATGATATGAGTGGGGAGAGGAAGAATTAGAGAGGAAGGCCAAGGCAGGAATGAGACAGCCCTGGTCAGAGAGACAAGAAACATCACAAGCCAAGGGCTCCCACACTGCAAGGCCAAGTGAGGGCAGCATCGAGCGTCCTCTCACTGTCATAGAAAACCTGGGGAGGTATGACACCAAAACACTGTTTTGTAGGTCGCATCGTCCAAAGAGGTACGATTTGCCAAAGAGAACATCTTCAATTAAATGCACTTTCAAAATGTGAGGTCTATACCCAAAAGAGTAAATTGTTTTCTGTCTTACTACACACCAAGCCACCATTGTCCATAGCAACTTCACTGTATTTCACATAAGTGTTACTTTGAGCCATTTTCAAAACAGAAGTGGTGCTTTTTCTTTGAGACTCAAATGCCATTTTTTTTGAGACAGAATCTTACTCTGCTGCCCAGGTTGGAGTGCAGTGGCACCAACATGGCTTACTGTAGCCTTGACCTCCTGGGCTTAAGAGATCCTCCTGCCTCAGCCTCCTGAGTAGCTAAGACTGCAGATGTGTGCCACCATGCCTGGCTCATTTTTTATTATTTGTAGAGATGGGGTCTCCCTATGTTGTCCAAGATGGTCTCAGACTCCTGGGCTCAAGCAGTTCTCCCACCTCAGCCTCCCAAAATGTTGGGATTACAAGCATGAGCCACTGCACCTGGCCTTTTTTTTTATGTCAGTATTTTTTTTTTAAGGAACATCACATACTTGGTTTCTTATTAAGTTTTATCAGTTAATTATCAGTTCACATCAAAGAAGAGATGAGTTAGAGTGTCTTATCCCAGACTCTTGTCAAGTGGAGAAGAGTGGCCAACATTGGTCAGAGAGATTAGGCAGGACTGAGGCAAGTTTCTCCTTTCAGGAGGTTGTGAGAACCAAGAGGAAGAAGGACACTCAGAAAAAGCACCTAGCAGGTGCTTTTTTGACCTAGGGAAGTAGTAGGTCAAAGTTAGGAAATCAGTCCAGAATAGGGTTGCCAGTTCAAATGATGAGGGACAAAGTATTGACACAAAAACAAAACAAATCAATCCTCAGATAAATAAACAACCAAGATGACAACCACAGGGGAGATGCTGAGTGAGCGAATATGCAGCAGGCAGAGGGAAAGAAAAAAGAGACAATTCCCAAGGGAGAATGTAGGATGGTACCAAAGCTGTTTATGTGGCTCTTTTGCTGTTGGCTTGTACAACCGAGAGGTCTATGGGAGGCAACAGCAATGTGTTCACTGACCACAACTCGTGAGACCAGGGATGGGCAAAGGAGGAAGGGCAAGGAGAGGAGGGATGGAGAGGGAGGACGGCAAATGAATCATAGCCTTCAGCTGCTTCACAATCAGTAGCTCCTAGAGTTTAAAAAGGCTTCCCCGAGAGCCTCCCAGGGTGGGCAGGCCATGGCAGAACCCCCTCTGGGATATCAGGGATGTCCTTACACTAAACATAACCTCATACAGATCAGTGATTTTCCAACCATGATGTGCATATCAATCATGTAGGTATCTGGTTAATATGCAGACTATTATTCAGTAGATCTGTTGGGGAGGCAGTTGCTGAGATTATGAATTCTAATACAGTCCCAGGTGATACCATGTTGCTAGTCACTGAACTAGATATTTTGTGTCAAGGTCGTAAACTAAGGTCAAAGTCATTTCCTAATGAATGGCTCTGAGTATGGCTTCTCTCTTTAATTCCTCAGCTACAATAGAAGTTGAAAATTGGTTGTTGAGTGGCAGTGAGTGTTTATGAAATTGTTAGAATTAGTGGCTGACAATAAACAGATTATACATAAAAATTCAGGCTATGAGCTTCTCTTGGAAAATAAGAAGATCTGGCAATGTTGGGCCATTGTTTTCTCATGGAAACAATGGAAACAATCCATTGGAGCTTAGTGGTGGCTGCCTGGCGGCCTCCTTTTGATGGGGGCACTTTCTACACTTGCCAGGCTGAACTACTCTTATATCTAAGTGGTTTCAGTCTTTTACATCACTGGCCTAGTCCCTTTTTGCATTTGTGTTTGTGAATTCTGAGATACTAGTTTGAACCAAGCTGCACTCCATTTGTTGGAAGGGTGTTTTTTCTTCCAGTAAAGTCTTTTTAGTAGTCAATGCAATTCTTCATTTCAGAGAGAGCTATATCACTGGGATTGAGGACAGGAACAAGTCCATACATACAAAAAAATCACATTTTCTGTTGCAAATGGCCTTGTCCATTTGCAGATAAGGAAAGGAAAAATGAATTGTTATACAGAGGCAAGGTTAGTAGATCTACACTTCACAATGTGGATGCGATATTCTCAAGTGGCAAAAATTAATCAGCTGATCATGTTCAACAACAACTGAAGAATCCAGATGGTTATAGAAAGTTCAGGCCACACAAGTTAAAAATCAAATAGGTAATGTGGAGTTAAACATGAAAAAAAAAGATAGTGCATCCCACCTAAGCCATTTCATAGGAATTGGCACATTTATCAGTCTCTGACTTGAAAACATTAAGAACAAAAGGAAACATTCAGAGAGAACAACATAAAGCTGAAATAACCCCTCTTTCCTCTTTGCAATCTTTGGATGTGCAAACTCACCTACTGGTTTGATTTGCACTGTTTACTTATATTTTTCTATTCCTCTTACATATTTCTCTCCCCCACACACAGGATTTTGAGAAGAAACTCAGGCGAAAATGTTTTCTTTGCATACTTGTTTCATGCTTTTTTTGAAACAGTATCCATAACACCAACAGCATCCTCACAGAAAGAACATTTCTGCCTTTGTTATAGAATGAAGAGGTTTGAATTAAAGGCACAGACACCAATGTGCCAGCGAGATTGGATCAGGTTCAGCCGTGTCCCAGCCATCCTAGCAGCTCTCACCTGGAGCTGAAACCCTCATGGAGTGAAATGCCTGGGTTCCACCACCTTCCTGGCCCCTTCCCACGTAATAGCTGAACAGGCAGGTTCTGCTATTGCCCTTTAAGCTCTTCATAGCACCTCCCACAGGCTTTTCCGGCTCAGTTCTGCAGCTGCTTACCTGGATCAGCCCACACAGGCAGTATCTCGTGTACTGAACATTCCCTCTTTTTTCTTCTTTCATCAAAAATTATCAGTCATGAATTCCATTCCCTTAGGACTTTGATTTCTGAGTTTCAAAGTGACAATTGAATGTAAGGTAAAGAGCATTTGACTTGAAATCAGAAACTCCGAGTTCAGCTCTAAGCATTGCTATTTAGCAGCTACTTAATCTAGGACGACTTAGCCCCTCAGTTGTCAGTCTCTTCCTCTGCACAGTGAAAACAATACCAACCTAGAGGGCTATTATGCTTACTTCACAGTAGGTAGCTCAATAAATTGTTGTTTAATCTTAAACGGATAAATGGAACATTAACTTCTTAATGTGTTCTATAAATTTGTATTTGGTTCTTATAGGACACAACACACACTTACTGAGAAGCTTTATCTGTGGGCATTTATGTTCCACGGAAGATAAAGGGCTCAGATTTTCCTTGTGCGGACAGATCTTTGAAGTTCGTTGAGTGACTTGCCATCTTATAGTCTACAAACTTTGGGGTAGGGCTTGCAGCTTCCTCAACACACCTCCATTTCTACTGGGAAACATGTGGGATGCAGCAGCCAGGGCACCAAATGCACAGGCAAGAGGCCTGATGATGAAATCAATTGTATATTTAAACCCTGATTTTACTTGGGAAAATGTCACCTTTTCCTGTGTCTTTAATAAAAATCCATGATGAAAGGCCCCATGTAGGGTCTTTCAGGGATGGGAGAAATTCATTAAAAGATAGAGTTCTGGATCCTCAGCATCTAGTTGCCTTTGCCCCAATTAATTGAGACACTATTTTATTTGAGGATCTGCTTATTTTCCCTAACAGGGAGATGGTGAGATTCTTTACAATGCTATGGCCTAGGGCAGGTATCATGTGTTATTCTTCTTCATATCTTCAACGCCTAGGTCAGTGGCAGGCATGTAACAGGTGCTGAACAATTTCTTGTTAAGAACATTTATAATAAATGAAAAAGAAGCCATACTGCTATAGTAGTACTGAACTATCCCCAGTTCTGATCCTGCATAAACTTTCCAATCTGAATATTACCCTTCATCCTTCATTCATCAACCCATATGCAGATCAAACAGGTAATACCTTTTGCAGGTCTTTGTGAAGAGGCCTGCAATCAGAGAAATCAATCAGAGAGTCAGAGACCTTCATACAGCAAGACCCCTCATAGCTTCCTCCTGGAAAACTGCTCCCACGATTGCTCCCACTATTGAGCAAATGCCCAATCATTATTCAATTTATATAATAAATTCACTTTTTCTCTTATATTTTGCTATAATTCCTAACCCTAATAGTTGAAATTTTAAAAAGGCTTCCAAATGAATATTCTAAACTAAGCCCCATTGATTTTTGTAAAGATTCTGATACTACATATATAATATATATTATATATGAGATATTACATCTCTTATATAGTATATAAAGTAAATATATGTAGAGTTATTATATAAGATGCATATATGTGCATGTGTACATGTATGTGTCTATATGTACTTTATATACTTTTCACACTTGGGTTCTTTACTGGAATCGTGAGGCACATATTCCAAGATTTCTGTCCATATAACTATACACATGGCAAGTAATTTGAAAAAGCAAAACAGATTTCTACCTAGGTTCAGGGTTGTTCTCTTCTATTCTTTTCCTGCCAATCAAAGTCAGAACTAGGACTATGAGGCTGGGGCCACCTGAGGAGAATGCAGTTGGCTGCCAATGCCTCTGGCCTCACTTGCTGAAGAAAGAACAAATGAGCAGGTGCAGAGTTGTATTTTTTCATTCCACCCAGGTGTACCGAGGTGTCAGGAAACCAAGCTTTCCTCCCAATATAAGCCTCCTTGAAATGTCTCCTAGGCGTGTGGTGTCCTGACACACCCTTTATAACTGCAAATAGCTAGTATCCCTTCCCCTCTCCACCTTCTGTTACTTCCAACAATCTCTCTCAGCTGCCCCTCCTAACCACCTGTCCTTAAGGCGTGCCTGTAGTCTTCAGCTGAAAAAATGGACAGAGTGCTGGAAAGTGCCTGTCTTAGGTTCTCACATTCAAATCACTTTTCTGGGTCCAGTTTAGGATGGCAAAGGAATAGTAATGAAATATCGGCTGTCTAGGGATGGGAATAACCACTTTACTATTTTAAGGCTATTGCCCATGTGTAGTTCAATCCTTAAGTATTTTCCTTAAGCCTTAGCATGGTTAAAAGAACAAAGTCCAAGGCCTGCCATCCCAACACCTTGGGAGGCCAAGGTGAGAGGACCACTTGAGCCCTGGAGTTCGAGACCAGCCTAGGCAACATAGTGAGACCTTGTCTCTACAGAAAATAGAAAAAATTAGCCAAGTGTGGTAGTATATTAGTACATGCCTGTAGTCTCAGCTGCTTGGGAGGTAGAAGTGGGAAGATCCCTCAAGTTTAGGAGGTCAAGGCTGCAGTGAGGCGTGGGCAACAGTGAGCCACTTCCCCCACATCCCCCAAAAAGTTCGCGTTACCAGGTATAATCTTGGTACCCTAAAGAAGTCCCCTCTTTAATTGCCTCTTTAAAATCCCCCTGACATCTCCTAACTGCAACCCCAGGCCAGGTCCTCACAGCACGTGGGAGGAAGACATACACATGAACCAAGCCAGAAACCCCTCATGTGGGCAGACAGGAGTTCAACTGGGACTTCCATTTCTTCATCTCTTTTATGCCATGGAATAAACACTTCGAAGTGCTGAGTTTTCCAGTCTGTGCTACTCTGAAAACTCAGTGGTGCTTGTGCAGGTGCAGGTGTAGGTAGGCAGTCTCTGGAGAGGCGGTCATCAAGAGTAAAGAGAAAGATCTGGAGGTGAGCCCTGATAGTCCTCCCCTGGGCACTCAGGAGGGTGGTGTATTATTGTGGTGAGGCCATAGAGGTGGGAAACCTCCCCGTCAGCTACCTCCCCAGAACATCCTTGAAGCAGCCACGGCTTTACAGAGTCCCTCACATGAGCCTCGGGCAGAAGTGACGGGTAGATTCAGGAATGCCTTGGTTACAAGGCTCAGCAGTGGTGGAGAGGGAGGAAGGAGAAAAATAGCCACATGGTAACAACTCAGATCAAGAAGAGAAAGTGGAGAGCCCCTGCAGAGGTGAATTTTAATACATTTGGAGTCCAATGGACATCAGACAGAGGTAAATGAGGAAAAGCCTAGCAAACACATTATTTTTTTAAACAGAAGGTGTTTACATTTCAGCAATCTGACTAGGCAGCATCTAAAACAAAAACATTATTTTAAAGATGGCCTTCAAGAAAAATTTTTAAAAGTGAACACAACTTTTAAAAAGTGAACAAAGGGTAGCAGTATCTGTTAAATTTCACAGAATTTGATGAATGGGGGAGAAGTATATCAAACTGCAATTTTGTCAGGTTCAAAACTGGGTTAACACTCCCCATTCTTCTTAATCCAATAGTTTTTTTGCAGGTTAAAATAAGTCATCACTGGCCAGGCGCAGTGGCTCATGACTGTAATCCCAGCACTTTGGGAGGCGGAGGCGGGCGGATCACGAGGTCAGGAGAGCGAGACCATCCTGGCTAAAGCGGTGAAACCCCGTCTCTACTAAAAATACAAAAAATTAGCTGGGTGTAGTGGCGGGCGCCTGTAGTCCCAGCTACTCGAGAGGCTGAGGCAGGAGAATGGCTTGAACCCGGGAGGCAGAGCTTGCAGTGAGCTGAGATCACGCCACTGCACTCCAGCCTGGGCGACAGAGCGAGACTCCATCTCAAAAAAAAAAATAAATAAAAATAAAAATAAATAAAAAAGTCATCATTAGCAATAGAAACTGATGGCGCATCCTAAGGGGAAGTCACTGTACCAAAGCCTGGCTTCTCAGAGGCTCACAAAAGCTGTGGAATTCACATTTGACTTCCCTCCTTTTCTACTTAGTCAAAAATCCTCTGGCCTTAATTTTCTTTTCTTCTTGTTTCCCCTTCCTAGTGTCTGGCGACATTTTCTTTTCACTCACCAATTCCTTCCAAATTTTCTTTTCATTCTTAGCCAATTTCGTCTTTTGGGGCCACTAATTGGTCTGTGTGCTACATTTTCCAAGACCGTTTTCTGTTTATTTACCTGTTCTTTCTACATAAAGCTCAATTATTTCTGATAATTCCTATTTTAATATTTGCTGAGTACAAACAGGGCTCAGGACACCAATAACTAGGCTGTCTCCTACGTCTCCATTTTATTTAAAAATGAGTTCTTGTATGGCCCTTATCCCATATCACCAGTTGTAGCTTTTCCCAATGCTACCTATTTTTTTCTGTACAATTTTCAAATTGTCATTTTTCCCCTCAGTTTCCTGACTGTGGTTTGATGATTACTCTCCGCTTCACTCCTCCCTAGTCAACCCAACAGGCTGATTTAGTTCTGGTACCCCTACAGATAAATAAACCCAACAACACATAAATCTGCTCTGAGTTTCAGCATCTGCCTTCTTTAGGTGATAAAAATAATATGTCTCCCTGGGTATGTGATTGATGGAACAAAGATTGCTTTTAGAAATCAACAAACCAATAAGCAGAAAAAAAATGAAACAAAAAACAAAGGCCTGCGTTTCTGAAAAGCAAGGTCAAGACAAAAATTTGCTAAGACTTCTGCACACATAGACACCTTAGAGGCCAGGTGTCCTGGGTGGAGGGACTCAAACCTGCCATTGCCTCAAGTTTAAGTTCACTAAGAGGCCAGGATGGTGATGGATAGCACCTCTAAACCTGCTATACACATCCCCGGGGAGCGGGGAGAGAAGATGATTTTCATATTTTCCATGTTAATCCAGAGGATGACACAGTTTTTAGCCAGAAGGCAAGACTAATGGGTTGTTTGTCCTATTGAAAATGTGTATTTTCAATAACATTTTCAGCACCATCAGAACACTGACTGTACTCAACTCGCAGGAGCATATTCCCTGAATATGTGACATTTCTAAACTGTATACCTTTTATCATACAAAGAACTTGAAGGAGTGTGGTCAGGGGACCAGTTTTCCAGATCAGCCTAGTCCTCTGACATCTTAGCACTGCATTTACCCCTCCAGGTGTGTTCCGTGGTCCAGCAGCATCCTGGTCACCTGGGAGCATGTTGAAAATGCAGAATCCCAGGTCAGAGTACCAACCAGAATCTGCAGATTAA
This sequence comes from Hylobates moloch, assembly GCF_009828535.3. Taxonomy (NCBI): domain Eukaryota; kingdom Metazoa; phylum Chordata; class Mammalia; order Primates; family Hylobatidae; genus Hylobates; species Hylobates moloch. The sequence continues at coordinate 6,827,046 of NW_026652297.1, read as the reverse complement.
CAAGATTCCCAGGTGATTCGAATTTGAGAATTTAAGTTTAACTCAAAGTTTGAGACGCTTTGCCTGTTGAAGGAAAATTAACACCCCTGATGGTCAGAGGTACTGGAACAACATTTAAATAATAGCTCAATTATTTAGTTGGTTTCTGGAGATGGAAGTTTTTTCCTTGTCGGAATTGAAGCCCACTGCAGAGATTGTTTTTCTCGTGTTGATATGGTTTGGCTCTGTGTCCCCACCCAAATCTCATGTTGAATTGTAATTCCCAATGTTGTGAGAGGTGATTGGATTGTGGAGGTGGATTTCTCCCATGCTGTTCTCACGATAGTGAGTGAGTTCTCACTAGATCTGATGGTTTAAAAGGGTGTGGCACTCCCTCATTCACACACTCTCTCTCCCCTGCCACCATGTCAAGAAGGTCCCTGCTTCCCCTTTGCCTTCCACCATGATTGTAAGTTTCCTGAGACCTCTCAGTCACGCTTCCTGTTAAGCCTGCGGAACTGAGTCAATTAAACTTCTTTTCTTCATAAATTACCCAGTCTCAGGTAGTTCTTTATAGCAGTGTGAGAATGGACTAATACACATGTCTTCATTGCCCATCTCATTCACTGTTTGAGTGTGTCTGGAAATTTAACTTCGTGGACAGCTCTCTTTGGGTAAAGGTGACCGGCCAACATGGGAAATGATGGACAGTTGAGGACAGCCTCATGTAGTTATTTCCTGGCTGGAAAACATCAATCAACATATTTCTCAAAACTGAAACAAAAAGTAGCTCCTTCAAATTATTTCAAATTATGTAAATAGACTGAAACAAAACTATAACGATTGCTTCTGATGAGAAGAGTCTAATGTGTTAAACACGAAAACAACTAACTTGTATGAAAATGGATTTGGTGAGAGAAGTCTGACATTTTACCTACCACAGAGTATTTAGAGACTTCCTCATGAATGGCACTCCTAGGGACTAGAGCAGTCACCCCTCACATATAACATCAAAGGCAGGATGCCAGGAGAGCCTTTCAGTGTTAGGTGGCTCAAGATCCTCATGATATAGCCATGAAAACCAGGACACAGAGTCAGAAACAGAGTTTGCATAAGAGACTAGGCTTCATATGGCTTGGTACAAGCCTCCTTCCTGCTCCTGCCGCCAGCCCCCACACTGTCTGGGCCCCTACATACATCCTCCAGATTTGAGTATATCACTATTTTTCTGTTGAATTTCTTCAGTGTTCATTTTTTTCCTCCTAATATTATTTAAAGGCTTTGAAGACAGGAGAGGTGTCTTTTTCTTTATTCTAGCCTGGTGCTTGGCACATAGTTAGAAACACAGTTCAGATCAATGGCTGCTTATGGCCAGGGGCAGGGAGACTAACTGCAAATGGGCTCCAAGGAAATTCTGGGCAGAATGGGAAGGCTCTATATTTTGATTGACATGGTGTTTAAATGAGATATAAGTTTGTTGGAACACCTCTAACTGTACTCTTAAAATGGGTATCTTCTATTGTGTGCAAGTTATACCTCAATAAATTTGTTTCAAAAGGTATAAAAAAATGAGGAATACCACCACATATTACTTTTTTTGTCTCATAATACATCATTAGAATTGTGTTGTCCCTGAGTATTCTGAACACAGTATGTGACACATCCCTTCAAGGGATAAGCTACTTGTCCATGAGTAAGCTATAATATAAGTATTTTTAGAGTAAGAACTTACCAGAGGCGAATGTACATTTTGTAGCCAGAGTTCTAAAACGTATTGACCCAGTTAATTAAATAACATCTTCATTGCCTGAAAAAAAAAATCTGTCTCTTTTCTAAAATGCCTGAGGGAAGAAATTATATTCTGGGAGGATATGGTTGATTGGAAATACAGTGACCAAGAGAGTAGTTATCCTTCCCTAATTCTCAAGCAATCCATCATTGCAAAAGCAGCAGCATAAAGTTTAAAGGACTCATTCCAGTGCCTCTATGACTGAACTTACTGCAACTGTTTTTTAATAATCACTGGAGGATTTAGATGATTCATAGAAAATTTTGAACAGAAGAGATCCCCACCTCCACAAAAAGTCATTAGTAAACTGAAAAAAAAAAATTAGCTGTAAGGAAAAGAGCTACTTCCCTAATGATAGGACACAATGATAAAAGCCTAAGTAGCATGACAAAAAGAGAACAAACTTATAATTAACACCATCTGGCACATAGCAGGTATTTAATAATAAATATTCATTGATTGATATCTAGAGATTAAAAAATAGTTTCTCTGAGTACTCTGAGATGAGACAATCGTTGAAAACCTAATCTTTTTATTTCTAATCAAAGTAGTGCAAATAGAAGATGAGCTCTGCCAGCCATAAAATTTTGGCAGGATAAAGGCAGGAGCCTTTATCCAAATGTAAATGGTGAATGAAGAAAATCTTATAAAACACTTTCTGTAAGAATACTGCTTGGAACATCAATGGAACCCATTCCAATGACCCGGTGCACTGTCCCCTTTGAATTACAAGCATTTCTGTTTCAACACATCCCTATCCATGCTACATTAGCCTATGAGGACCAAAATTTCTCTGACTACTCTTTGGGACCTACACTAGTTTCTTTTACTATGATTAGATTACTCTTTAGTGAATCATATTTTATTCACTACCCAGGGAAAAGCCTTCTGCTTTTATCCTGCCAAAGTTTTATGGCTGGTAGAGCTCACCTATAGCAAAGTAAATCTTGGCTTCAAATTTGGATAGTAAAGAAAAAAGACAGCTGAGAAAATAAAACAAATTATTTTACTGAGTGCTTTCCCCTCATAGATGAAGAAAATGCTTTGACCCATCTATACTTGGGCTATTACTTTTGCTCGCCACTGTAGAGTCTGCTACTACTGCATTATTTGTCTCTGTCAACTTAATCATTTAGCTAACATTAATGTGTTTGACAAATATTTATTGACGTCTATTTTGTGCCAGACACTATACAGAGTAGCTACCATGGCCCCATGCCTATTAAGTCACAGTTATGGCTAGGCTTCCCCTCGTTGCCTGCACAGATTTTTATTTCTTCTCTATGTTCTTCTCCTTCGAATATTGTCCCTGATAGCTGTTTTTGGGTGCTAGTTGTTAGTGGGTGGAGGTGTTATTAAACTATTAACAGATGATAACCACATTTCTAAGGACAGCAACTATTCTGGGTGAGGCACTCGAGGCTGTGTGAACAAAAAAGACAAGGTGCTGCCCTCCTTGGGAGTTTACAGACCAAGAGAGGAGGCAGTCATGACTTGTGGTGAGGACACTGGAGAAAACGACATGTCAGTGGTGGAGAAAAAACTGGAGTGAGATGGAGGGAATGGGAGGAGGAATCTAGAAGCGCATCACTGAAGCTGCAGTGGGAAGGATGAGGAGGAGGAAGTAATGTGAAGCTCCAGGAGAGGAGCATTCCAGGCAGGGAGAGTGGATGGGCACAGGCCTTGAGGCTAGAAGGAAGATGACATCTTCTGGGATCTGAAAGGAAGTGGAATAAAGTGGGCAAGGGGTGAGAGGGATGGATGAGCATGGAGAGGAAGGCAGCGCCTTGCCAGTGGTGGTAAGGTATTTGGATTTTTTCTGAAATGCAAGAGAAGGCATGGAATTTCAAGCAGCATGGGAAGGTGTATGGCCTGTTTTTTCAGAAGGTTGCTGTGGCTTCTGAGTGAAAGTGCAGAGGCCATAAAGGAGACCATTGCCATATTCCAAGAGAAGAATGACAGTGCCTTGGCTTCGGAGAGGGAGGCAGCAGTGAGGACGTTAAGGGGAACAAATTAGAAATATATTTGAAGGCAGAAATCTCCTGGAGTCCTGACTCATTGAATTAGGGGGTGGAGGAGATGGAAAGAACAAGTATGACTCTCAAGCTCTGGCAACGAGATGGATAGTGGTCCCAGTAACTGCTATGGTGGAGATACATTAGAGGGGAGTGGGTGATGATGAAAATGTCCATTGGTTATGTTAGGATTGACAATGTCTGCCCCTCTCCTCATAATCTAAAGGTTGTCGAGCTGCCCCCTGCTTCAACTCATCTTCTGCCCCTCCCTGCCTCATAATGAAAATAAGTGCTTTGCCAATACCCAGTTATCCTACCACCAGGCAGTTCCACCCTCACGCCTTATTCCCTCTGCTTAGAACATCCATTCTTCATCACCTGGCCAACTCCTTCTCATTTTTCAAAACTTAACTTATGCATCGACTCCCTAAGGAAGCCTTCTTTGCCCCGCAGCCTGAGTTAAATACCACCCCTTTGAGCTTCCAAACTTCTATATGACTGTATTGGCCCTGGAATCTGATAGACATGAGTTTGAATCCAGACTTTTCTACATTTCAGCCATGAAGTCTTGGAAAAATTACTTGACCTCTCTATACTTCAGTGCCTCATCTGTAAAATGGGCATAATAGTATCTACTTCATCGGCTGATGTAAGGAATAGATGACATAAACTAGGTGGTATGCCAGCACAGATCACAGCTCTATATAAGCTAGCCCTCCTCTTTCTGTCCACATGTCTGTCTCCTCCACTGGGCCAGGCCTCCATGATAGCAGGGACTGTGCCTTGTCTTTTTGTATCTGTGGATCCTAACACAGTTCTGGGCATATAGGAGACAAAGCAAATACATAAGAAATGAAATCCAGACTCCTTGGGATGGCACAAAATACCTTTACTCTCCCAGGAGCCCTCTCTGTCCTTCATCACCCCAGGCTCCTGTACACTCACTCCTCTGCCCCAACTCACCTTACTGTGACTTCTTACCCCCTAGAAATTCTCACCTTAGACGTCTTCTTCTGGGTTTCCTTATTGTCATTGTGTCTGCTACTTAAGGCCTTTCCCAGCCTGGCAACCTTTACTGTTACTCGTCTTTCAAAATAAACAAAAATATAACCTACTCTTTGTTCCTGCACAATCTCTCTCTTACTATATCCCTCAAGGATTTAACCTGGGTAAATACGTTTTATTATAATACTTCCTATTGTATGATAGTTACTTGTTACGTTTGTGCTTTCCCTTGTAGCCTGTGAGCTAAAAAGTACAGAGCCTGATATCCATCTCTATAACTTGTTCTTCAAACCATGTCACACAAATAGCAGGTAGTTGTTTAAATAAATGCGTGAGGAATTGAAGTGCACATGTCAAGGCCAAGTGAGGTAGAAGTAAATACTTATCTGATTCTGACAATCAGAACCAGAGAGGAGGTCCTGAGGATGTCAGGGAGTGTGCCCACTTGTTGGGCCCCTTTGGAAGGGTGGTATTTTGGGGACTTTGGCACGACTGTGAAACTCAAGAGCAAGGATTAGTCTTACAACTCATCTCCCACTCTTCCTCAAACCCACCTTCTCCTCCTTACAGGATCTAAATAAAGTTAACTCCTCTCTTCTTCTGGTTCACCATTCTCTGGTCTTCCCTTAGGATGCAGACAGTACATCTCTACAAGGCCTGCCCTTCTGCATGAATTTATATCTGGGGATGAAGCAGTTGGGATTTCTTTACTCTCCTCTTTGCTTCCGCAATTCCTACTGCCTAGAACATCCTTTCTTCTGGTCAAGTTCTGATCATTCTCTTCATGACCCGTATGACCTAACTCTGACCTGGAGATAAGAACTCATCACTTCTCACTCTTCATTGCCAAGATATCTTACATATTCCTGTGTTAAATGACTTTTCATATCATATTATCATCTGTTAACAAGGCATGAATGCTATAAAAGCAGGGCTTATTTCCAATTTATCTTCATAAATTTCAGTGCCTATTGAAATGCCTGGAACATATTACAAACACTTAATAAGCAATAGATAAATGGATAGATTGATGATGGATGGATGGATGGACAGGGAGAATATAAAGCCTGACACCCACAACACTACTAGGTTTTCTAAGAAGTCAGCATGACTTAAAAAAAAAAAAAAAAGAAAAAGAAAAAGGTTTATCACTAAAGAGGCCATAGGCTACAATCGACAAAACATCTTGGCTCATATTGCTTATTTTTCAGCTCTGCTTTTTTCATTAGATCAACAGACTTATGTCTTTGTGGTCACAAGATGGCTGCAGCATCTTGTTCCAGCCATTACACAGAGACACAAGAGCCTCCAGAGACTAAAGGCTATCTCCTCTAGGAGAGAGAAAACCTCTCCCAGAAGCCCTCGGAAGACATCCCCCAAGTCTCATTGGCCAGAACTGGAGCACATGCCTAATCACAATCACTCTCTGGCAAGGGGCCAGGTCTCACCAATAGGGATTTACTATTAAATGAGAGAAGAACCATGTGTGTAACAAGTGAATACCTAAACAATATAGGGGTTCTGTTAGCAGCAGGGAGGAAGAAAGGCTGCTGAGTAGCCCTCTGATCCCCAAGTCTAAGTTCCCAATCAGTTCTCCTAATTCCACATACACACCTAACTAAGGTTGAGTTTGAACTCTACTGCTCCTTCCTAGGCCACTGTAGGGCCTGTAAAGGGATGGGGATAGTGCTTCTGCTTAGCTATCAGCCCTTACTTCATTTCCTCTGTCTCTCAATTCTCCAGCTCCACAGCTGCTGTCACCACCTTCTCACCAGAAGGCTCAGCCTCCTTATGTGTCTTCAGCCATATTTCTGAGCCAGGAAGTGCTTGGCTGTACCCATCCCTTTCTGATATCAAATATTCTTACTGTCAATATGATATTGAGTGTAGCACCCCGTGACAAACATGATTCTGTTAAGATGTGACAAAGTGACTCTTGCTACATTCCTGACCCAGGATATGTCCTGAAGGTCATTGCTTGTCCTTTTTAATGCCTAAGGTGCAGTCATCCCTCTGTATCCATTGCTGTTTTCTGAACAAGTCCTACTACGTCTTTTTCCTAGGTTATCTTTGAGCCAAATCATTCCTTTCTGAGTGGTAATATATCCCCATGATCTGTTTGCCTCTATCACTCTCCAACTGTCAATGGATGTGAGACATCACTTGAAATTGTGCTCCTGTGACTCTTTAAGCACTTTTCTTGCCTGCCATCTGTTCAGCTACTGCAATATGTCCAGGAATTGCCTTGATGTCTTAGTCTGGTTCGGCCTCAGCACATGAACTGCCCAACTGAGTTTATTTACATGGCTTCTGTTCCTGAGGATTGGATCTGCTCCAGGAACCCTCTGTTGGTTAGTGACTAGGAGCTGTCACTTGATGTTTATTGGAGCATGTGTCACTGATTCAGAAGATGAACTTGATGACAACAGAAGGCCCAGCTCTCACACCTCAACAGGTAAGCACACTGTGCCATGAATTTTAAATATTTTGCATTGTCTGAAATTTGGTGCCAGCTTATAAGTCTTTGTCAAAAATCCACAAATTCCTAGTTTAGATTCCCAAGTCCTATTTAGTATTTATTCTGAAATGATCTTACTTTGGGTTTAATCTATGATCTAATCATGGGTAAAGTAGAGAGTCCACCAAGAAAAGTGGAGCAGCTCTTCATTACCCTTTCCCCACATGTCAGAGATACCTCAGATACCATTAACAACCTGTTTCTCACAAATGAAAATGTGTGTTTATGGCCTTAACCTCAAAGAAAGAGCTTTCTACAATGTTGCCTTCAGTTGCATGTGTGACTGTCTCAATGAGACCCATGAGAATCTCAAGTGTGGATTTGAGGACAACCTCTGACCACTTTGACTTTAACTTCTCATTACAAAACTATTGCTTAAACGTTTAATGTGCAATTTTACAATAGACAAATCCACCCTTCAGTAGAGTCCATCTAAATACTTTATTAACTTCCTTCCCAGCCACACCTCCTGGGAATCCAAGGCACTGTGGAGTTATCTTTTATAAAGGAGATTTTCTTTCTCACAGAAAATAATGGTGACCAGTTTGTGAACTCCAGAGAAAGAAAACTTGGATCAGAGAAACAAAAGTGGTAAAATATAGCATGATTATCATTAGGGCAAATTCAGTCACAACATAAGGCTATCTTACTTTGAATATGCCAAGTGACTCTAACCTGTATTCTGAGTGGTGCAACTAAGGCCAAAAAGTCATCAAAACCATCATTAGGTAATAAACATATTTTGTCTTATTCTCTACATGAACTGGCTGTTTGCATTTTTCCCACATAATTTCTTTCATGAACTATTATTACTTCTGTTTGGTTTCATCTCAGGTCAGTTTGGGCTTCAAAATTCTCAGATTTCGAACTTTGAAATGGACAAAGGTTAGAGAGAAAATAGCTTTTGAATCTTTTCTCAAAGCCTAGGTTTTGAGTGTCAAAGCAAAGGCCACAAAGGACCAGGTCATAATGCGTAGATACAGAAGAATAAGACTTCAGCCAAGTCAAGTTTTCAAGTCCTCTCACCCTCAGGCTCAAGTCCAGATCAGAGGCAGTTTTCCAGGCTAGAAGGGGAGAAGAAATGGGGGTAGGAGGAGGGTGAAGAGAAGTTTTTACACATTGGTGTGTCCCTGGGCTGGGGGCTGGGTGTGCAGATGGAAAGATAAATGCCACTCCTTACGTAGACTTGGAGCAATTTGAGAGCACAGGACTAATGAATTGTTTTCTTTTTTTTTCTTTTTTTTTTTGAGACGGAGTCTCGCTCTGTCGCCCAGGCTGGAGTGCAGTAGAGCAATCTCGGCTCACTGCTAACTCCGCCTCCTGGGTTCATGCCATTCTCCTGCCTCAGCCTCCTGAGTTGCTGGGACTATAGGCATCCACCACTGTGCCAGGCTAATTTTTTGTATTTTTAGTAGAGAGAGGGTTTCACCATGTTAGCCAGGATGGTCTCTATCTCCTGACCACGTGATCCACCTGCCTCGGCCTCCCAAAGTGCTGGGATGACAGGTGTGAGCCACCGTGCCTGGCCGACTAATGAATTGTTTTCTAGGTGGACCCCAGAAAGGCAGCCCACCTCATTGAGGTCATAGGTGGGGCCTACCTTGGGAGAAGTAGAGTAGAAAGAGAGGTGTGAGGTGCCCACACAGATGAGCCTGAGGCAACTTTTCCCGTACACCCTGGTGTGACTCCTGGTAGTGAGTCAGGCAAGACAGCCAGCAGACCCAAGAGGGCTTGCTGTATACAAACCATGAGAACATGGTGGTCATCTGCTTGGATCAAGGATGAGAAAGTATCCAGGATGTAGATCTAGCCCTGAACTGTAGACAGAGGACAATGAGAGAACACATGACCCCACTTTCCACCAATAGTGCAACACCTGAAATGTAGACGTTCCCCAAGAAAAGGGAGAGAGAAACACTTTGAACTGACAGAGGATAACTCAAATTTACTAAGAAAACCTTGAGACTGGGAACAGTGGCTAATACCTATAATCCCAGCACTTTGGGACGCCAAGGTAGGAGGATTGCTTGAGACCAGGAGTTCAAGACCAGCCTGGGAAACATAGCAAGACCCTGTGTCTACAAAAAATAGAAAAATCAGTTGGGTGTGGTGGTACACACCTGTAGTCCCAGCTTCTCAGGAGGCTGAGATGGGAGGATCACCTGAATTCAGGCATTTGAGGTTACAGTGAGCTATGATTGCACCATTACACTCCAGCCTGGGCAACAGAGTGAGACCTGTCTCTAAAGAAAATAATAAAAGAAAAAAAAAAGAAAACCTTGTATTGAAACTAAGAAAGATTTTTGGTTTTACCCCCAGGCATAATGGTGATTTGAGTTGAAAAATAAAGTTACATGGCTTATATACCTGAGTTTGTTGACTGATTTATGTGGTGCATGTGCGTGTGTGTGTGTTTATAAAATTTATAGAAAAAAAAGAAATACATGAAAACCCCTATAAAAATCTAGGTGGGGAGGTGATCGGTAAGTAGACTCTTGGCTGGGCGTGGTGGCTCACGCCTGTAATCCCAGCAGTTTGGGAGGCCAAGGTGGGCGGATCACGAGGTCAGGAGATCGAGACCATCCTGGCCAACATAGTGAAACCCTGTCTCTACTAAAATACAAAAAAATTAGCTGGGTGTTGTGGCAAGCACCTGTAGTCCCAGCTACTGGGGAGGCCGAGGCAGGGGAATCACTTGAACCCGGGAGGCGGAGGTTGCAATGAGCCAAGATCGTGCCACTGCACTCCAGCCTGGCAACAGAGCAAGACTCCGTCTCAAAAAAAAAAGATAAGTAGACTCTTCTACAGAGAGATTCATCAATGTGTTCAAGGTCACAGAGGTGACACAGCTGGGAGGTGAACTAAAGTCAAATAACATGACCATGCTGTTTATTCTATCTACTCTTCCTCTCTAGATGGGTAAAGAAAATCCCAGGTAAGTATCTTGTGGCTAAGGCATAATAAAGACAATCAGACTGTCAATTGTGTTGTCACCTGCACTTTGACTGAGATACACTGATTCAATCTGGCCACAGCCCAGTTGAATCCGTTTAAGAATTGAGACTAATTAGCATACTCAGATTTGAACACTTGCCGACTCCTCTGGGACACAGAATGCAATCCCTGACAAAATCAGCATTAATACATGAGACAGCCAAGCTTCCTGTCCTCTTGGTAAAATAAAAATAAAAATAAATTCTCTTCTTTTTCTCTATTCCCAAAAGAGAAAGCAATCGTTGAGAATCAGCTACCTAAATGAAAATCTTGCTAATGGTTAAAGCTTCTGCAATCAATAATGTGAAGCAGCAAAGTGAACAATAGACCCCTAAAGTCCTAAAATAAAAAGGACTCCTGCCTTTTGGGGAACTCTAGGAATTACTCAATAAGTAATATTTTGTTCAACCCCAGAATCCTAGATTTAAAAATCTATACTATTAGTAAAATTAGATTTGCATTAACACTTCAATGAGCCTGGGAAAAGTAATGTCGGAGATGAAGTCTTTTTTAATGGTCTGCCCAACAAAGCCCAGGGCAACGAGTTCTGTGAGTCAATGTCCAGCACAGTACCTGGCATACATGAGCTCAGGAACTGCTGAATGAATGAATGAATAAATGAATGAAGCAATGAGCCAGATAAAAGCTAGAAGGAAAATAGGATTCTGTCAACTCATTCAAACCATAGGCTTCCTTTTGATTTCATGGTCACCAAATAAGTCTTTGAATGACTAATTTGATTTCTCAGGTATAATAATTCAGTGAGTGGATAAATTGAGTGGATGCCTCACAAATACTGCCAACAATATAATGTTAGTGTCTAAGATTATGGGCTTTAGAGTAACAGAGACATGAGTTCAAGTCCTTGCTCTGCTATTTGCTACCATGTGTCATTGAGCAAGCTACTTAGCCTCTCTAAGCATTAATTTCTTCAACGGTAATTGTAACTGGGCCATTTTCAGATTTTTTTTCAGCTTATCTGTTCTTTCCCATGTGCTGTCATTTCTCTATTTGAAAATAATGATCATGAAATATCAAACAGTTATGGGTTATGCAAACAACTTCCCATGTTATATTTAATGGAAAATGCTTTTATAGAAATCCATACCTTTATATACGTTGTGTTCTTTTTTTGGGACCTTCCATTTGGCTCACTGAACTTCTAACAATTCTTTAAAACCTATGAGTCTCTCTGGAAAGTTTGCTCTGTTCCTAACTCTCTACGTCCTCCTGACACTAAATTTAGTCTCCCCTTGTCCCACATTCTTCTTTGTACCTGCTTGTAATAATTCATCACCTACTTCCTTGTATCTATTTGTTTATTTGTTTATTTCTCTTCTAGAGTGGGAGTTTTCTAAAAGTAAGAACCATGTCTTCTTTGCCTTTATACACTAGCATTGTGTCAAGTGTTCGATTATTCATTAAACAAACATTTATTAAGCATCTGCTACATAGCAGGCACTATTTTAGGCATTTGGATTCACAGATAAACAAGATAAAATCCTGACCTCCTAGAACTTATGCTCTAGTGACAGCAGATGTTTACTAAATGTTGAACAGGTACAGAGCACACACTCAATGGAGGGCACTGTGGAAGTAACTAACCCCCCTTTCATTGTTTACCTAAATTTCTGGGGTATTTTTTTAAACAATAGTGAGAAGATTGAAGATGGAGAAATCTCTTTTCTATTTGTTCTTAGTTCTCATAATGTTCAAAATAAATGACTATGGTAGGTAATATCACAAAAGACGAATATATCACAGTTCTGTGCTTCTGCATACGAAGGCGAGGGTAGTTAATTGGCTCATAATCAGTTCTTGAGCAAAGGGCTAACATCATAATGGGCCAGTAATGAGAGAACTCTTCTGAGCTAGGCTGTCAGCTAATCACATCTGGTTTGTAAAGTATTAATCAGCTTTGAGTCAGTGGGTAGAGAACATTAAGAATGCGGTTACTTCCTAAATAAATTATTTCCCACTTACTCTGACAATCATAACTGGTGTATTTGAATTATTTTAATATACTAAGTAGAGCAAAGCTCTAATAATATTCTTTGATTAAAATACCAAGTTACAATATTTTATGTTATTAAAGATTTATAGTACTAATAACTCAGTAGACTTCATGCCACATTAATAATGTCAAAGCAGTCACATGTTAAGATTTGTTCTGCAAGGAGCATGCTTTCTAGATCTCTTTCGTCATGAAAACAACATTTTCTGCTCCAGTATTTTAATTAGTCCTTTAACTGGAATTTTCTCTTTTGGCTCACTGAAAAATTAGCTCCTTTAATTGTTCTATTACTCGTTATGTTCCAGGTACATTTAGTGTGCTTCCTGTTAGTCATTTGCCTTTTCCATTTTTTACTATGATGTTCTCACAGGAATTGGAAGCATTTTTATTTTTGGAAGACAGCAGGTAGAATAATTAAGATTGAATCATAGAAATAAAGGCTTGATTCAGAATTCACTCAATACCTAAAATAAGAACCCACGTAATGAGAGTTAAAAAAAAAAAAAAAACAACAAAAAACCCCCACAAAACTCTCATGAATGGCAAAGCTGGAGAAGACTGTCCTGATAATACGTGTTCATCTTGAGTTTCAAATATGTCCAGAATAAAGCTCTATGTACTTGGTTTGTATAGAAAACCTATTTTCCTTATTAGCTTATTAGTTAATATTACAGTTTCTTCTAATATGCTATCCTATACTAATGTTTTACATGCAGCTACAGAAAACATGACTTTCTAGCATTTCTGTTTGTGGTTTACTTAATTTTCTTTTAAATGAGAATTGTGTTATGGTAGAAAATTCAAAAGTATGAGAAAACTATGAAGCAAGACAGAATACCCAGTCTCAGTCACCCCGCCCAAGATTTTACCAGCAGCAGCAGCAGCAGCAAGAACATATTCCCTTACTAAATATGTAAGATGTGTCCACATGCTCTGTTAATATTTTACATGCATTCTCTCATTTAATCCCTATAAAAACCCTATGAGAATGTATGATGAATTTTTAATTTTTTACATATTAGCACTTTATTCCATGCTTTTTTGTGCTCTTTCCTTTATTACAGGGGTTGGAAGACCAAAAACTACATTTCCTAGACTCTGTTACCACTTATGTGCTGCATGCAATTTATATTTTGCCATCTAGTGAGATGCTCTATCGCTAGACTTGGGAGACAGGAAGAAGTCAAAAGCCATTCTTCCTTCTGCTGTAGCAGACATGTGGGCCTTAACAGAAATTACTCTTACAATGGCTTCTGAATTCCCTTCCAGCCACATGCCACAGGGCTTAGGGCAGTACTGGATAGTAACAAGATTTCCTACAGTCCTTTGCCTCTGGATGGGATCATTAATTCCCTCACTCTCTGGGACACTGATATAAAATCTAGTGGCCACACCTTGACTTGCCCCTCTAGCCCTTACAACGGTTTTGTAACCTCCTAAATATTATTACATCCTTTTCTGTTTGTGATACCTAGAGTGGATATGTTTCCCTAGTGAAACCCTTATTGTTATAGTTAAATAATAATATTATTCCTGGGCTGTTTTTACTCTAGCAACCAATCATCCAATTCTCTGAATACCAACCAGGTATCCAACAATTCAATTCAATTCTGGTACTATCTACCTGGAGTTAGTGTCACATCCCACAAGGTAAAGGACCCAGTCCCATAAGACTGCCTCCATTATAGATGCCAGTTGCAAGACCCAGGCCACTTGTAGTTCTGACCCACTGTCTAGAAATTGGAAGTCCCCAAGACCCACTTTTCAGATCAAACATTTTCTGGAATAGCTCACAGAATTTAGGAAAGTGCGTTACTTACAATGAGTTGTTTATTATAAAAGATGCAGCTCAGGACCAGCCAAATGAAAGAGATGCACAGGAGAAGGCATGTGCAGGTATGCAGCTTTCATACCCCCTCTGGATATACCACCTTCTTAGTCATTGATATGTTCTTCAGACTGAAGCTCTCTGAATCCCATCTTTTAGGAGTTTTTATGGAGTCTCCAAGCCACAGGCTTGATTGGGTAAATCACTGGCCATTGGTGAATGAACTCAATCTCCAGCCTGTCTCTCTCCCCTCCCCTAGGGTTGAGTGGTATAAGGTAAGTGGTGAAGCTGAAAGTTCCAACCCTCTAATCATGCCTTTGTCTTTCTGATGACCAGTCCCCACCCTGCAGCTCTCTTGGGGCCCAGCGAGTCACCTCATTACTGTAAATGCAAGTATAGATGAAAGGGGATTGTTATGAATAATAACGAGTTTATCATCACTCTTGTTACTCAGAAATGATTTTGTCATCACTTCTATCACTCAGAAAATGACAAGGGTTTAAGAGTTCTGTGCCAGACACCAGGGAAAAGACCAAGTATATATTTCCCATTATCCCATAACTTCCATATCATAGTGAAGGACACAAAGGGATTAAAAAACTTAATTAAGACCACCTGGCTAGAAAGTGTTAGCACTGAGGTTTGTGTTATACATGCTAAAAATCTGAGATACTTTTCTATGAAAGAAAAGAATTACAACAAAGATGATGTTGATAATTGTCACTTATTTACAAAGTTAATACATTCTTACTAGTCTTACTTTATTTTATGATCAATAACCACAATAAAAATAAGGAAGTTCAAGGTCTAAATTTCATTTCATTTCTCCAACAATTTTATTTGAGGCTTTTGCCTTCAGGCAATGATATTTTCTATAATATCTGTCCTTTTGCTTCCCTTAAGCCACTGCCTGAACAACTAGACCAATGGTTCTCAGTGTGCTCTCTATACCCACAGCTTCAGTATCTCCTGGGAATGTTAGAAATGAAAACTCTCAGGCCCCACCCCAGACCTACTGAATGTGAAGTTACTTACTGGAAGTAAGCCCCAACAATTTATGCCTCAATAAATCCTTCAAGTTTGTTTGCCTGTTTTTATCACTGTCCACATCCATGTTGAGATATTTTGGTCCTATCCATGCTCTATCCAAGATGCTATTTCTCAGTCGGGTTTCCAAATGGTGAGTCAGTGCAAGAGCATTGTCATCAGGACTGTGTTATTAAAGATGCTGACAAAGTCCAACTTCTACTAAGAGATTCTGGATATCTCTAGATTATGCCATTTGAAGAAGCTGCCAACTTGGTGAGAAGTAGCAAAGTTATGGATTAACTGTTGCTTCATGTAGCAGAAAACTGTATGAGACTGAAGGAGGGAGAGAAGCATTGCTACTTTAGACAAAAAAATTAAGATATATATATATATATATAGCCAAATTATTGTTTTGAAATGCCAAGAATGTAGTAGGTTAGGAATCTGAAGCTGAAGTAGGACTTTCAATGAGCAATGCATTAGGTAGCATGTAAATGGACCCTCTGCATAAATTAATTCTGGATTTCCCAAATTACAGCCATTCCTCTGTTACTGTCAATTTTCATTAATACGGCTCAGTTTTAAAATTAAACATAGTGATATTTGTCCTAATTAATAATGTTCTTGAAATCATAGTTTCAGTAGGCTAGTTATATGTTTCTTCTAGTAAAATTAAAATACACGCATATTTAATAAAATAAGTCCATTAAAAGCATCTTCCATACAATTAGTGATATGCTTTGATAAACACAAGATTAATTTATTTAATAAATGATCATACCTCCCCATTGGGAAATTCCAGGAAAGAATGCAGACTGACAAGAGAATCTAACTATATTATAAATGTGTAAAACACCTCATTAAAGGGGATAGGAGAAGAGCTGACCTAAGAGATTTTGGAAATGCAGTCTGTAAGACTAAAGCCAAAGGGAACTACACATTAAGTACTGTACTGTAGTTGATAAAGTAGTTTTCCACAGAGATACAGGTTAAAAATTCTGATACTACTATTCATGTGTATTGGAGTTAAACAAGTAAACGGCTTCTCATGGGTACAGTGAAAATTTACAGATCAGCAAGGGGAGGAGGCTAGAATGTAGATTAGATTAATCAGCAAGAACTCATGTTTAACTTAATATAGGTATAGATGCTTACATATAGAATGATTTATAGATATGTATATATATGCACATTAGTATACACACATATATTTCTTTCCTCTGTCATCTGAGAGGGTCTAAAAGAAACCACTCAAGATCCTGGTTTCTAATCTCATTCTCCAGTAAAAGGAATTAAGCCTCTTTGGAGAAATGGCTGTTCCTAACACTGGGTAGGAAATATATAGCATAAGCCTGGAGCATTTTGTAGTGTCAGAAAGTAAGAAAGTGACTCTCCCCCCAAAAAATCACCCCATTATGTCAAAGGGGCACAGAAACCAATAGAAGGAACTACCAACGGCCAAAGCTAAAATAGCTAAAATACCTGGAACAACAAAATAAATAATATTGGATTATTAATCAAAATATAAAACAAACATCCATAAGTCCACACTGATATAAATAAAGAATTGTATAAATTAATAAATGGATGGTAAGAGACAAATCTCTTTATGCAGAAGATGTTTCTTAAATGCAGGCACTCCAGAAGGTTATGTAGGGGAACATAACTTGTCACTTCATAAGTGTGGGTAATGCATAATGACTTCCTTACAAAGAGTACACTATGGAAAGAGGGAAAAATCAAACACTACCTTAGCCAAGTGATCAAGGTCAACATTAATAGTCATAAATTATGCTGACAGTATGTAGTCTTTGATATGATGTGATGAAAATGGCACTTTACCTCTGTGATCTTCCCCCTAACCCACTGAAACCACCTTTGCAAAATTATGACTGAGACAGTGAAAGAGATCTAACTTAACTGATTCCATCTTTCTTCTAACCTCCAAGCTGCCCTTGTTCATTCCTGGGCGTAGGCCGAGTTAACTTTGGGAGAAACTTAGCTTATAGTTTATAGTTTAAAGAAAGATGATAACAGCCCTTTCTCAAAGCAGACCTCCTTCTTTCCTGGAGACTAGGTTGCCTTTGTAGGACTAACATTAGCCACAAGATTAGAAATTATGGTTTAGGAGTCAAGCAGCTACAGGCTACAAGATTCTGACCCTCCTTAAACTGCTGTTAAGATCAGTGTTGAGATATTTTGCAGACCCTGTACTTGATGGATCAGCTGGCACCACCCAGATCAATAAACTGGCTCATCTGATCTTGGGGCCCTACCTAGGAACTGACTCAGCTCAAGAAGACAGCTCCAACTCCCTAGGATTTCATCTCCGACCAATCAGCACACCTTGCTCATTGGCTTCCCCCAACCCACCAAGTTATCCTTAAAAAACTCTATTCCCCCAATGCTCAGGGAGACTGATTTGAGTAATAATAAAACTCCAGTCTCCCGCACAGCTGGCTTTGTGTAAATTACTCTTTCTGTACTGCAATTCCCCTGTCTTGATGAATTGGCTCTGTCTAGGCAGTAGGCAAGGTGAACCTCTTGGGTGGTTACACCATAACCCCAGCCTAATCATGAAAAAATATCATACGTATTTCAGTAGAGGGCTACTCTACAATATATCTGACCAGTAGTCCTAAAAATTATCAAAGTTATCAAAAACAGAAAATGTCTAAGAAACTGTCACAGCTAAGAGGAGTCTAAGGAGAAATGATAGCTAAATATAAGGTGGTGTTCTGAATGGGATCCTGGGACAGAAAAAGAACACTAGGTAAAAACTAGGAAAGTCAAATAAACTATCAATTAATAATATACCAAAATTTAGTTTATAACTAAGTACAATATTGGTTCGTTAGTTATAACAAATATACAAAATTAATGTAAGATGTTAACGATCAGTGAAGCTGTGGGGTGTGGGAGGGTGCAATGGGGGGTTTGTTTGTAATGGAAACTCTTTGTACTATGTGCTCAATTTTTCCATAAATCTAAAACTGTTCTAAAACATAAAATATATTATTTAAAAATTAAAATAAATGCATTACACCTGTCCAAGGAAGCCTGCTACCTTGTTCCTAGAAGGTCCTCTTCAGATCATTTCAATAGGACTGCTGTGGAGGGCTGTGCCAGTTTATGCCAGGTTAGGAAAGTGATGAGGTGCTGAAACTTAGCTACTACTCCACTTCCAGAACCCATGACCCAGGTAACAGGCTCCACCAGTAGGAAAGGGACATCCGTATTAGTCGGGGTTTTCCACAGAGATAGACCAATAGGAAGGAAGGATGGATGGATAGATGGATAGATGGATGGATGGATAGATAGATGGATGGATAGATAAATAGATAGATAGATAGATTAGATAGATAGATAGATAGATAGATAGATAGATAGATAGATAGATAGATAGATAGATAGGGGATTTATTAGGGGAACTGGCTCTGTCTGCAAGCTGGAAACCCTGGAATGCCCATATCATGGCTCTGTCCAAGTCCAAAAGCCTCAGAAATGGAAGCCAATAGGCAAAGGATAAAGGCCTGAGGACCCAGCAGGCCACTGGTGTAGTCCTGAAGTCCAAAGGCCTAACAGCCTGGAGTTTTGATGTCCAAGGGTGGGGGAAGAGTGTCCCAACTTTAGGAGAGAGAGGAAATTGGGTTTCTGTTTTGTTTTGGTTTTTGGTTGTATCTGGGCCTCTAACTGATTGAATTGTGCCTGCCCACAATGAGAGTGCCAGTCTTCCCCACTCAGTCCACTAACTCACATGCATATCTCCTCGGAAACACCCTCACAGACATGCCTAGAAATAATGCTTTATCTGTTCTCTAGGTATTCCTTAATCCAGTTAAGTTGACACCTACAATGAATGATATAGAACCTTCGTGTGATTGCTATGTGCTAGTTGTGCACTAGTTTCTCAAGGCATGCCTAATTATTTCAAGAATGAAGGCATGAGAGTGAGGAGAAGGCTATTTTTTTCTGCTGCACAATTCTTTGGATATGAATGCACATGAGAGATTCAGCTTAATAACTCCTGACACTTTTAAGCCCCTAGAGGCAGAAGCTTGGAGCAAATGACCAAACTTCTGCTTTTATGATTCTATAGATGCAGGTGACTGAGCAGCTAATAGGATTAATAGTATTAATACTAGCTAACATCAATTAAATATTTACTATGTCCCAGATACTGATAACATAGAATTCAAAGTAATTTGTAGCCTTGAACAGTCAGGAATTTTTAGTGCCCCCCAGCTTTAAAGAATTTTAAAGCAAAAAAAAAAATTCTTGATTTTGCTTTAAAGCCTAACGATGTGCCAGTTGCATCTCTTGCTTCTGGTGTCCTCAGACTTCCACTTTGCTGGTGGAAACTGCTGATACCCCTGTGCTCTTTAGAACCCTGGGCATATGGCCACTTCACACCCCTGTCAAAGACATCCCTCACGGTGCCTCTTGATTGGGAGACTGACTCTCTAAGAGGCTCTTAATTTTGGGACTCCAGGCTGTGTTAATTGGAGATGACAGTCACCCACACATAGTTGTTTCCCCTGCAGGTGTCCTGAACGCAAAACCACTTCAGGGATGAAAACAGGATAATAAAATATCTCTCTCCTCACGGCCCCATCGCTACTCAGCAGCCTGCCTAACCCCTGCTTGCGATTTTCTCATCAGTGAAAAAGCCTCCTGATTCCTTTTCTCTCTACCTTATCTAGATACTAACTAGAACTTACCATTCTATGCTCTAATGGTTTTAACAGGCTTCAAAAATCTCCACTGGTCTAGTGGCCTTTTTAGTTAAAATAATTAAGTGAAAAACAGCTTTAAATGTTTCCTGAATTAGGCAAATGAATAATGATTAAGTCTAATTAAGTGGAGAATCAGAGGAAAGAGGTGTGAGCCAGGGATAGCGCTTTATACCAGGTATTTACCATGCCAACATTCGGTAGTTCTTAATGAGGCAGGCATGAGATGATATTTATCTGAAGTGTGCCCACTAAGAGGACCTACCTTGGATATGGTAGACAGCTCAGAATGCAGAGGTAGGCATTCATTTTTAAATCGGTCCAAGTCTAATGGCCAATTAAGGCCCATTTGTTCAACTTCACCATCCTCTTTTGTTGTTTACTGCTTCAACTTTGAATGCCAGAAGCTTTTTAAAAAGAGCTTGACCTTTACACAAAGGAGCTTTTTCAATTTAATCTCTAATTTGATATGACTGACATATGAAATATACTAGTTTTATGTTCAGGCAATAACTCAAAGAAGAGAGAGATGAGGCTTCCAGACAAAACACAGCATAGAAACTGATAAATGAAAAATACTGATCACTGAGTATTTTTTAAAAACCAAGATGTTTTTATAATAAGCTTCTCTGATTGCAAAGCACTTGCAGATATTTTTATTGATGAAGTACAGCAGAAGGCTCCAGAGAAAGAAGGAAGAGACATGTTTGAATAACTAGTTTAAATCGTCAACACAATTTTATCTCTTGGGCTGTACTCATTTGAAAGCAACACTATTTTTTAAGGTTCATTTTTACTCCTATGTCATAATTCTAGCTCAGCCTAGGAGTCTGGAAAGAACAGAACACTAAAATCATCCTTCATGAAAACTTTACAGCTGTGCACTGTGTCCTTTATGGGATTAAACTCTTAAGCCTACTTGAAGTCTCAGGGTGCCAGGGGTGCCAATGCCTAGAACATTAGGGCTGCTGTGTATTTTTTGGAAGTTCTTTTCATCAAGGTGCCAACCTTGAGCCATATAGGTTTTGAATTTTCATATCATTCCAGGTGCCAAAGTTTACATCTATTGTGTGACAAGCACTTGGAATAAAATGTTGTAGAAGATTAACAAGGTCCTGCCTCAAAGAAATTACATTTCAATGGAGGATGAAAGAAAATCAAAAGAAAAGATCACTTTGGAAATTGATAATTGCTGTGAATAAAAACATTAACTGGGAAAGCCTTTTGATAGGGTGGTCTGATGAGTTCCTTCTACAAGGGGGATACTGGAGCAGCAACCTGGATGAAAAGGAAGAGCCAGGTTAGAACAAGGAAAACTACAGGAGTAAAGGCCCTGAGGCAGGAATGAGCTCTGAGTTTCCAGGAAGAGAAAGAAGGCCAGTGTGGCTGGAAAATAGCGAGCATAGTCCAAAGTCAAAAGGTAGGCAGGGTGTAGGTCATGCACAGCCCAGTAGGCCATGGCTAGTAGACAGAATCTTATTTCCAATATGGTGGAAAACAATTGGAGGCAGAGAAGACATGCATGGATCTGGGGACAACAGTGTCAGCTGTGGCACCAGTGTGGAGGCTATTACAGAGGTTCAGGCAAAAGATAATGGCGGCTTAAACTAGAGTTGGGGAAGTTGGGGAGGAAAGGCCGGCAGTTCATTTATTCAAATACTTATTGAGTGTCCCATGAGTGTCAGATACTTTCCTAGGTTCTCTTTTTTTCTCCATTTAAAACTTTATCCTGAACATTTCAGTCATAACCCTCACACAGCACTTAATACACTGTATTTTCATTTTCTTAATTGTTTGTTTCTATGTGTCTCTCACATGTTAAATTATGAGCTCTCTGAGAACACGTATAGGATATAATTTATCTATTTCCAAAACCTAGCCCAGTGCCTGGCATCTAGCGGTCTCTCAATAAATGTGTTTTAGAGTTTAATTGAAAAGCTGAATTGAATTCAAGACTTCTACCTCACATTCTCAGGAAAAAAGCTTGTCATCAGGCCCTGCCAATTTGAATACATTTACCTTTTTTTTAAAGTGCTCAAATCATTTCTTTTCAGTGTGGTGTGGTTTGCTGCCTGCCTATCAAAGATAAAAATAGCATTGATTAATATAAACAAAATTAGAAAAATATTTGGCTAAAATGTCTTGCTTTCTCAGTCATTTGCTATCAGCTTTCCTCCTTAAACATAGAAAAAGGTGACAAAATAAAAACGTTTTTCTCATCACTGATGGTATTCTTTATAATGTCCAAGATGAAGATATTTCTCTCTTCATGTTAAACCAGGTAATGAGTTTAATTGCTTTTTCCTTCAAAAGTAACATATTTTTAAGCCTTTTTTGCTCCTCAAATGCCGTCATTTAAATCATCAGACAATGACAATGCTGTGGTATGCTGAACAATGGGCCCACAAAGATATCGGGCCCTAATCCCTGGAACCCATAAATGTTACCTTATGTAAAATGAGGGACTGTGCAGGCCAGGCACGATGGCTCACACCTGCAATCCCAGCACTTTGGGAGGCCAAGGCAGGCAGATAATGAGGTCAGGAGTTTGAGACCAGCCTGGCCAACATGGTGAAACCCCCGTCTCCACTAAAATTACAAGAACTAGATGGGTGTGGTGGCAGGTGCCTGTAATCTCAGCTACTTGGGAGGCTGAGGCAGGAGAATTGCTTGCAACTGGAAGGCAGGGGTTGCAGTGAGCTGAGGTTCCACCACTGCACTCCAGCCTGGGCAACAAGAGCAAAACTCCGTCTCAAAAAAAAAAAAAAAGAGGGACTTTGCAGATGTGATTAGGTGAAAAATCTTGAGATAAGGAGATCCTGAATTATTCAGGTGGACCCTAAATGCAATCACATCTATCCTTATGATGTACAGGCAGAGAGAGACTTGAATATACCCACAGAGTGGGAGATATGAAGGTGAAGCAAAGAGGGATTTAAGGATGTTGGCTTTGCAGACTGGAGTGATGCAGTCACACCATGAGGAATGCCAGCAGCTACCAGAAGCTGGAAGAAGAAAACAGGAGCAGGTTTTCTCCAACAGCCTCTGGGAAAAAAGAAGCCCTGCTGATACCTTGGTTTGGTGATACCGACTTTGGCTTCCAGAACTGGAAAATCATATATTTTGATTGTTTTAAGCTTCCACATTTGTGGTAATTTGTTACAGCAGCTATAAGAAATGAATACAATCATGCTGTGTATGTTATAGACCTCCTTAGGAACCTTGTCCAGTGGTCCTTTCCCCTCAGGGTAGGGAGCGCCCCCATCTAGGCCACACTCTAGGCACTTGAGACACTGAAATCTGCCCTGATGGTCCCAAGACTGCTCCTGTGTCTCCATGGACCCCTTTCCTAAGTCTGCAATTGAGCCAGAGTGGATTATCAGCTAGAGATCAGGGCATCTTAATCTCACTGCCTCTAAGTTAGTTGACACTGAACTTAGTTTCAAGAATTCCAAATTGAACTAGCCTTCTCGATCATTATGAATGTATATTTGTCAAGACAGATGTATAGAACATGTTTCTTTAGCTGTCTGGTGACTTGCCTTAGAACTTTAGATATTCAGGCCCATGATATGCGGGCTCTGTTTGTGCTCTTATCCAGGGCCCCACAAATATAAGGGCCTTGTGGCTAGGTCTGGGCTCAGCCAACCTGGCAAAACTGATGCCATCACCAAAGACACTCAAATTGCAACCCAGTAAATCTGTCAGCCTGCCACAACCGTCCTCATTAAGATGCTTCAAGCCCAATGTCTGGACCTCAACTGGCTGCCCTCTGGATTTGGAAACTGGGTTTCCAACTATTAATAGTTGGTTTTCTTTTTCTTTTCATGAAAATTCCCCTCACTAAATGCCTGGCTGCTGTTCTGACCATCCAGCAAATATCCTCTACTACCAAATGGTTCAGCTGACCCTTCAGGAACAAAAGGTAACTGAATGAGAAAACGGACTTACAATGTTCAAAGGAAAGGAGAATGTCATCTCTTCTTTCTTTGAACAGAGGAGGGACTGACAAAGAGTCTCTTTTTGACCAAGCTTTTTAACTGAACTTCAATTCTTTTTTTTCTAGACCTTAATTTTGCTTCATGAATAATACTAATAAAGGTGCAAATATAGACTAGTGAAGAAAATTTAAAGCATGTTAGAAACATTATAAACACGTGGTTTATATATTTGCATAATATTTTATGCCTTATTTGGAGCATTGCTATTGTGTTGTTAAGAACAAAAATAGCTATAGTATCATTCTTTATCATACACGATCTAGATGTTTTCTTTCTCTACTCCTGTTTTCTTCCCTTTAGAAAAATATATCCATGGTTAACATTAAGAAGAAAATTAGCTGTAAAATAAAAAACACAACAATAATCTAAGAGTCACAACCCACTGGAAAAGGCCACAGCATCGAACAGCTAAGCTAAAAATTCCATGTCTGGATACTTGGTTGAAATTCCCTCGCTCCCACTCAGCAAAGCATCCCCAGATGCCAAAGATTACGCATCCCACTTTATAAGGACTAACGTTGAATGCTTTTTAAATTCAAAATTAAAAAGCAAGTCATTCATAGACTTTAGTACTCCATCAGTACCACATTGTTTGTGTCGTATGTTAACGCTAGAGTTGCGGAGAGTGGTTACTTGGGATAAAAGATTTCATCTTTAGTTGATTTCCAGGCCGAAGTGGTTCAATAGTTGATCTGCTTCTTACAATTCTCAGAGAGTTTAAATTGCCCTTGAAATTCTCTTAATTGGTCCATGAGGTACAGCTATCCCGGTTTCAAGAGTATATTCCTATATGGAAATCTTTGTACAGACTGAAGTTTGAGAACTGTGGGCTAGACTAAAATCAGGAACAAAAGGAAAGTCTACATGCAGATGCTCAGGCATTTAAATCACTGTGCCTTTCGGATATGATTAAACTCTACCAGTGAGTAGGGGGAGAAACCTAAATTATGCAGGCTCTCCTGCAGATACTACTCCATTTTTTGTTATAAGATTAAGCCTCCATGATCCTTATTTGCGAATAGGTTTCTCATTGTAAAAATAAAAGCTCCTGGCAGACACAGAGAGAGACAGAGAGAAAGAGACTCTAAAGTCAGCTTCCTGGTTAAATGCATAATGCCGTATTGTCTTGATACAGCAGTCAAAAGTGGCCCTAAATTCCCATGGAAGAGGAAGACAACGCACCAAAAGGGCCTTACAATTCTAACTTCAGTTGTAATCATTTATTTTGAACTTTGTTCTAACTTTCAGTGGAACCTTTAATGACTTCAGTAAATGACAATGTGCTTGAATTTTCACTGGCATTTTCTATTGTCACAAGCTTTAAGTTTTTTCAGAGCCCCAATTCTCTTGCGTTGTATTTTTTAATACCTGTAATCAAGGCCTTAGCCCAGGTCTTAAGCAAAGCTAACAAATAATTATCTTTCACAATAGAGCTAAAAACAGGAACCTAATTAATTAAAGCACTAATTGAACTTCCCATTACTGATACATTTGTTCCTGCTCTGACATAAACATTAATCAAATTCACTGAATAATTCAGCTCTCTATTTCCCTCACCTGCGTAGACAAATCTGCCTGCAAAGATGAAAATATGTCATGATGTCGTTTGGTAATATCCTTGTTGAGTACTAATAACTGATAATATTGTATAGTCAAATGGGAAGAAGGTACAGAGTAAACACAAAATGCTGTTAAATATATATCTCTATATATACATACATATATAATTATATATCTTACATATTTATAACAAATATTTGTCTCTTCTTTTAAAAAACCCATGGAGGAAAGAACCTTTGGAAAAAATTTTAAAGAATTTCGCAAGAACTTCTGCATTTTAATGAAGTGGGTTATTTAGATTGCAATTGTATGGGGCAGTAGATTTCCTTTAATTATGCGATTAGATAAATATTTATATATTTTTTCTCTGTTGAAATCCAAGCTTCCCGTTGAGTCTAAATGCTGGCTCTCCCGTCTCCAGCTGGCAGAACCAGTTTTCAGGGCTGCTGGAGAAGATGCACATCAGATGCTGCTTCAAGGAGATAGGAAGTCATTGTTCATGGGCAGTTCTGTTTTGGAAGCCAGGCTAACTGGGACCACAGTTTGATATTGCAGGGCGAGCCAAGAGTGCAGCTCTTGCTGCTGTCTAAACAGGCTCATGCTGTGTGGAGAAAAGCTTGCAGACTCTCTGAAGGCGTCACCTTCTCTAAGTATCTCACCTTAAAACCACTAGGAGGAGGTTACCTGCAGATCCACCTAATTGTTGGTGGTGGATGATATGACGCCCAGCCTTCATGTCCCTTTGAAGATGTAGGATTTATTCCCCCCACTGCGGCAAAGAGGGCCCTTAGCTGTGAGCTCCCTATGGGGATTTCCTTGGTCGAAGGAAGCCATCTTTCCTGGAGGGCATGCTGCCTTCCAGAGACATCCGATGCTATAAACATAAGAAGGCCTGGTCTCCTGTGCCAGTTTAGACAGCTCTGAAGGGCCATCCTGACTCCAGAGTCCCCACTCCTTGGGGTCAGCTGGGGCTTTGGTGAGGGGCTGCATTGTAGTTCAACTTCCTCTGCACCCTCCTACCTCCCACCGCTTCCTTCCACAGGTCTGATCACAAAAGCACTCCCTCTGCTTCAGAGTTGGCTTCCAAGGGAGCCTATCTGTGAGAGGGATGGCAGGAAGTAAATAGTATGACACTATTCAAGATTGGGCAGACATGGCATCGACAGGCTGAAAGGAAGTGAAAGAAAGCAGCTGGGGGTACAGGGAGAAGTAGACCACAGCGAAGACTCAAATGAAATAGGCAATGTTTGCCTTTCTCCCCAGCACTGAGTTGAGTGGAGTGTGATTCTGGGCCAGGGCCTGGGGCATCCTCAGTGAGGCTGACTGTACGAAAACCTGTTCAGGCCAACATGGCAGCTGGGGAGAGGGAAGAACCAGGGCTGGGAGGAGAGGACTACTGTAATCGCCTTTCAGACACACATCAAACTCTTCAGAAACAGGTTCCGAGTTACTTCAAAGTAGACTTACTTCAAAGTGATGTTGAGAGATTTTAAAATAAACCACAGAGTTCTCGGAAATCTTCTCAGCTGCAGCAGCAGAGTGCCCACCACCCCGTCCTTTCGTGGAAAGAAAATGAGATTCCAGAGATCTCTCTCACTAGCAGAGAGAACAGCAGTCCACCTTTATCACTGGTGATATGGAAACGAACTATCCACAGGCTTCTAGCAACATCTGGCCCCCATTCCACCTGTTTTGAATTCTCTTTTTTATCGTATTAGCCACAGGCAGCCTAGTGAATCTCCAGATGAGACCGTAAGCTTTAGGCACCGTTGCCTGATAAAGCTGAGACGATTTAACACAGGAGATGCTCACTGTGCTTTCCCGACCAGTCAACAAAGAAAAAGCATAGCAGCCTCCATAGGTCTGCCCATCTCAAGGGGGGTAAGGGTGAACATTGCAAGAAAGAAAGAAGGTAGGAGCAGGAATATGGCGGCAACTTAAAAGAATGAGTGTAGTTATAAAACTTGGCGTGCTTTTGTCCCCAAAAGCCAGCTCAAGTCTGGCTGCCTGCACAGAGCCCCAACTCTTGAAAGGGTACCAGGAGAGCTATGTGGAAATGTGTCTTTCTTTCTTTTTTTTTTAAGTTATCTGTTAGATGCTCTGAAAAGGGCTTTTTGTGCTGAGCTTAAGGCAGCTCAGTTTAGCAGTAGGTAGAACATTGTTAAAATGGATAAAAATGGGAGATAAGCTTTGCTCCCATAATCTGCTTCCAATGGATATGGAAAAGAAAAGAAGTGGCTCCTTAGAGACATATTGTTGTTGCACTTATTGGGCTCAAAGGCCTTCCTCTGGAATTAATATTTACCTCCAATTAGAGTTTCCTGGCGTAAGGAGTCCCTACTGATGGCCCTGTTCTGAAAAGCTTTGATTTCTTGAATGAGTAGGCAAATCCACTCACTTAGGCACTCCATCCCAGACAGCAGCCAATGAGAAGACTCAAATCAGAGCAGGAGGAAAGCTTTATTTACACTTCTTTGAAGTTCAGACCTTCACTCCTTCTCTCTCCCCACTCCCTTGGAGCAGAATGGCTCCAAGAAGTTTTGCTGTGCTTTTAGAAAGCTCACATCTGCCTCCAGGCTGTAGCTCTGCCTTATTGTATTTTATGACCTTTGGACAGCTTTTCTGCCTCCTTGAAATTGGGATTTGGCCTGCATGAAAAAAAAAGTATTGATGTATCACTTTGCTCACACCAAATGCATACAAGTTGGTGAACAGAGGACTAGCTGGACTTTGCAGAGACACCAAACATTGATTAAAAGCTCTGCTTTCTTTTCCCCATCCCCTATTTTTGCAAGGCATACAGAGGTCCAGTCCCTTCTCTGGATGGATGAAAGAACAAGGTGGAATTTTATCTCAAGAGAGGAAAAGAGAGGAAGCCAACAGAGGTCTTTCCCCTTGCCTAATGATGCACAAGCATTTTGTTCTTTCCTGGGATCCTTTAGGACACTCTGGCTACAGTAATTGAGTTTCAGCGTCAGCGTGGTAGTTATCTAGAGGGTGCTGCAGGGATGAATGCTGTGCTGTGCTGTGCTGTGCTGTAGCAGGCCAGGGTCTGATTACCCCTCACTGTAGATGGACGTGGCTGAGTGACTGAGCATGGAGGGGACTTAGTCCTCTGGAGCTTTAAGCCATGGCCAGCCCTAGCCTTTCTGGGATCACATGCATTACAGTGCTTCCCAGAGGGATGTGTAACGCTAATAGATGTAAGAGAATGTCTTCAAATTAATGTTCTAATACTTTATATAAGAAGGGGAAGAAAAAGGGGATAAAGAAAAAAAACATTTTTAATAAAGAGAGAAAAAGTTCATCACATTTAACTCACCAGAGACTGCCTGCCCACAGGGGACAGACCAACAATATGTGCAATTTTTCCCTACAGTCAAGCATGTCTAGACATCTCAGGATTTCTCTTTCTCCTTCTAGAAGCTGGGAGAAGGGCTTGAGGCCCAGCCATCGCTAGAGTTTTTGGATCAGCCTTTCAGAGATCACCATCTAAGAGACTCTCCACAGACAAAGGTATGGAGAAGAGACAACCAGCTGGTGTGATTAACCACCTGATTCCACAGCAGGGGAGAAGTGAGATAAGAGGGAATGGAAAATATAGCAAAACATAACCACGGCAATGACAAAATAAGGAAAAGTGTTCTTGCAGCCATTCTCTGTTTCAGTAAAAGTCCCAATATGGTAACCCCAGGGTCAGGATATGATGCCTTGGGACTTTTATTCTACTTTTATCCCTCTGAACAGGAGTCAGGTCTATGGCTGGGAAGCTCCTGTCAGTGAATATTTTCTATTCTTTGGTATGATTTTCCTTTCCAAGCTCCCAAACAAGATTATTTTGCCAGGAGAGTGTTTTCTTGTGTGTGAAAGGTTTCAGAGATTGTTTGTTATGAAAAGCATCCGCAGGCAATAATTGGGGAATGTGTTAAACCTGCCATCAATTTGCTTTATTGACGTGAGAGCCTGGGCGGGTCCCAGCGCAGAATAGGCTTTTCCCCATGTGAGCGAGCTACAGAAAAGGCTGTGTTGCTGAAAAGGGCAAGTCCAACAGAGGCAGACGCTCAAAGGACAAGGGGAAAGCAGAGGGGTGGAAACTGAGCCAGAAGCCCTGAGACAAAGCCCATGATGATAAAAACAAAAGCTTCTGGAGATGTTCAAAAGGAAAACTGGTTATCACAGAAACTCCTCCAAAACCGATCTTTTCAGGCATTAAGCCACTTTCTCCATGTACGGTGAGGAGAAATGAGAGAGTATGTATATCAAAAGAACCTCATTTGGGTGGCAGGATTCCCATCTGTTTAGTTTTAATAAAAGTCTCCCCCTGTCACCTAACATAGCATTTATTTCTGCCGTAGAGAAATCCAACCTTGCTTGACTTGGTTTATGGCACCCGGACAAATGGTAATTATCAGCCTGTAATTCCCTTGAGGGGAACTGATGGTTCAATAAATTATAAGAGCTGAGCTTGAGTGGTTTATGGCACCATCAAAACCTTGATATGGACATATAATCTTATAACCACAACTTGCTAGGAAATAGGTGTTTGCACAATCGGTGATTCAGGAGTCTCCAGCACCTCTCAGAGAGCAGGAGGCCTGCCAGGATGATCCCCAGCAGCCCCTAAGCCACCTCTCAATGAAACCAAAGACACTTCCTCTCTCAAAAGTTTGCCAAGGTTTCTCCAAGTTGAATATATTTGGATCTGCACTGCTACACACATCTGTAAGACTTGGTGATCCCCCAAAATAGTTATGTGACCACGGGTATTTTCTCAAATGCTTAACATGTTCACAGGCATCTCAGAGCAAGGAGGAGTTTCACACATCACGTCCAAGGACACAGAGAAAGAGGGGGTGCCTAAATCTACATGCAACCTTGATCACTGTCATTTAATATGAAAATTTATAAGATCTCCTGTTTTCAAAATGTGTTAGGGCCGTATTAGAAGCAAGAGGGCACAAGACATTCCATAGATATTTATTGTGAGGCTCCATTGTGGCCACATAGAATTGTCCAGTTAAACAGTCAGGTGAAAGATAGAAATATGGCAGGATTGCTAAAAAAAACACTGAAAATGAATATTATTTCTTTAATTTATTTATAACGTATACCCTCTGACTTCCAAAAGGATTTTGAAGTCACTTAGAATACAATGCCATGATATATATAAGTGCCAAACATATTGTATTATAAAATATATTCTATTATATATATGTACAAATGCATGTGTGTGTGTGTGTGTGTGTGATTTTTCAAATGCGTCAGAGGAAAAGTGGGAGAGAATTATGTTGGCAATCAAAAAGTAAGTTAAAGCAACTTGGCTGTAAATTTCTCCTTAAACTTCTTGGAAAAAAAAAAGAAGATAAACACTACATAATTCTTAGGGAAACGGAGGTTCCAGTAAGAAACTTGCTCATTGTCATGCCTTAGGCAATGCAGTGGTGGCTCCAAGGACCAAGTCTCTAAAATACAGTGCCAGGTAAATTGCCATTTCTCACCATCAGGTCTTCCACCTGTCTGTACCCACACGATGTCAAACAAATCACTTTCATCCATAGACTGTCTCATAAAGACAAAATATCTAGGGGTGTTTTTGTGCCTGTGGTCACGAAACATGAAGGCCACAATCCCATAACTAGACCTCAGGTTTCAGAAAAGAAAAGCTGTTCTTCACAACAGTAGTAGTAACCAGGCTTTGTAAATCCTTGAAATAAACCAATGACTGCTTTTGACTGACCAGGCAAAGGCTTTAGCATGAAAGGAGGGTTACCTAACAGTATCATTTCCACATACTACCTAAATCTAGTGCCATGTTTTTAGTGTCCTCTCTAAAAAACATCTATGCCCCAAGTTGCTTCACAAACTTTGGCATCAACATCCATTTGCCTTATAATCTTTGTCCTATGTATATGAAACATCTGAATATTAATGTCCAAAGATTTTCAAAAGTACTTATTTTCAAAAGTATTTATTGGTCTTCCACACCTGTGCATAACAGAATCCAGGGCACTCTGGAGAGACTGTTGTTTTGTTGGATAATCTATTTTTGTAGGAATAAATGCAGACTGGCTGAAAGTATTAATAGGAATAGTCACATTATAAAACTTCATACAATAAAATATGTTTAGACTTCAATATCAGCTCAAGAGATCTATCTCACCAAATGTGTATGCTTCTTTTAATTTGATAATAAGAAGTACACAATCCATCCTTTGGTTTATCCAAAGAAGCACAGAGCTGAATCGAACGTCTAACTGAAGTGACAAATTAATCCTGGTAGTTCTACTCCTCTTAACTGATCTCTTAAATGCTTCCATTTTTATTTTTAATTGTGCTGTTACTGTAAACTGCCTCAAAGCCTTTTAGAAAAGGCATAAATCATGTATAAACAAATGTATAAAATACAAATACTTTCTACAGGGGCTTAGATAAATTGTAAGAGGAACCAATAAATTCATATCAGAGTACAAGGGAAACTGGAGAATGAAAGTTCTTTGTAGTGTCCCAGGAGCTGCCCCTTGTAAACTATGGCAGAGATGATCCATAAAGCCAAACAATTCACAAATCAAACCAATACCAGGGGGAATTCAGGGTTTGCTTTTCAATAATGTAGATTTGTGACACCTAAATCAAAATCACCAGGCAGATTCAAATGCCTTCGAGTTCCAAATGTGTAACATAAATAAGTGATACGATTAATAACAACAGGCAAGTGGGAGCTAGGCATTAGGAGAAATAGAAAATGTACCTCCCCACTATTTAAATTCAAATTTTTATAAAACATGCTTCGGGCCAAACAAAACACATCTCCTGGCCACAGTCAATGGCTCCATGGCCATTTTGTGACTCCTGATCTAAATAATCAGTCTATTTCACTCCACTAAATTTTCGCAACAGTGGAACTATTGGCATTTGGAGTACAACAAATTTTTTTACTGGGCAGGACTTTCCTGCTCATTGCAAGTCAATGGACGCCTGGTTCTCCCAGGAACCAAAAACTATAATATGCTTCAGAAAACTAAAAATGTCTCCTCTTCCAACATCTCAAACATGTGCTTGCCCCACCTAATTATCCAGGGTAAGAACCACCATGTCTAATTCCTTGGCTAACTCATTCTATCTCTTGACATTTTCATGTTTCACCTCATATTTTTGCTTCTTCATAATAAAGGTATAATATGATTTTTAGAATTTAAGGGTAGAATATTACATGACGCTTTCCTTTGTCTTACACTGGATTAGAAAGGGGGGTAGTATGAAGAGGTTGGCAGGAAATGTGAAGATAATGAGATAAGGAGGAGGAGGAAAGATCAAAGGAAAGTCAATGTAGTCACTAGGCAAAGGAAACAGCCAGAAAAGTATATGGGGAGGGAGGCTGAACCCATCATCTTTGTTACTGCTACCACCAGTTTTCCAAAGTTGTTCTCTTTCATCCTCTTCTATCAACTTGGAACTTTCCCAGAATGCCCAATTTGAGAAACTCTACATTTTGTATCTTTGGCCTCTAAATACAGGTAAAATCCTGTCTTAATGACTATCATTTATAACATTCAGTTCTGCATAATGAGGCCATTGCCAACTCATGGTCGACAGCCCATACTAACCCAAGGTTGCTGGTATGGATATAATTAGCTCCCTTAAATGAAAATCTTATGTACAACAGATGTATTCTAAAGTCCTTGTTCATTTACCAGCCAACCTAGTTAATATGCCTATTATATAGTGTTACACTCAGAAATAGAAATTACTTTAGAATGATCACGTTATAATATTCTTAGTAAATCTGGCGTCAATTCTCAAAATCGGGCTTTTCTTGTTTTCTTTTTTGGCATGGAGAGTTCTTGCTACCTATAGGACTTAATGGCTGCAGGCATTCCCCCTACACTGTGTAAGCAGTGGCCCTCACATTTTTAAGGAAGGCAGGAAGGTCTCAGAGATTTGAAGACTTGAAGCTGTTTAGAGATAAAGTTATTAACAGAGAAGAGAAAACGAGCCAAGGTGGGGGTAGTGGTGTGGGAATATGAGTGTCAGACAATTTCAAAATAGAGGATAGTTAGAGAGAGCAGAGCAGAAGACTCAGACTGGGGGAAAGTCAGGAAGTGTAAATGATTCTAAGTGTAATGGTTTTGGCAGAAGAGCCAAGACTAGCAGGGCTGAGGGGAACGTGAGGGAGAAAGAGTCCTCTGAACCTTCCTCTAAGTCTTAGTATAAAGTGGGCATTTGAATGTAATGTCTATACTTAATGACAAAAAAGGGAGGATTGCAAACTGAGAGGTTACTAACAAGTTTCTACAGCCTCAGAAATTGACTCAAGGTAACTGGATATTTTCTTTTAAAATATCTGTACCTTTTAATAATGACAGTATCAAAACCAATATTTATTAGTTATGTTTTTGGCACTGTGCTGTCAACTTTACATGGATTCGTTGTTTTCATCTTCTCAACAATGCCATGGACACCTTCATTTTACAGTGAAGAAACTAAGGAGGTGAGGGTTAAATAACTTGTCTGAAGTCTTGTGAGTACTAAGGGAGAGAGAAAGGATTTACATGAAATTCTCTGATCCCATTAGGCTCCCCAGCCTCCTTCCCCATCTAACACTGCTATTTCCTAGATGACAGACCTCTTGAGAGCTACCATGACATCCCCAAGAGTGGGCTTCAGAAGCCCTGTGTGTCCTGTCCCCTCCCCAGATCAGAGTTGTTCAAATCAAGATGGGCACATGGCCCCAAGTCAGTCCACTCAGATTTGCCTCCTCGAGAATTTGGGATTAGTATAGAAATAACCAGTCAGGGGGTGGAGCCAAGATGGCCGAATGGGAACAGCTCTGGTCTCCAGCTCCCAGCCTGAGCGACACAGAAGACGGGTGATTTCTGCATTTCTGCTTGAGCCACTGCTGCTGACACCCAGCCAAACAGGGTCTCGAGGGGACCTCTAGTAAACTCCAACAGACCTGCAGCTGAGGGTCCTGTCTGGTAGAAGGAAAACTAACATACAGAAAGGACATCCACACCAAAAACCCATCTGTACATCACCATCATCAAAGACCAAAAGTAGATAAAACCACAAAGATGGGGAAAAAACAGAGCAGAAAAACTGGAAACTCTACAAAGCAGAGCACCTCTCTTCCTCCAAAGGAATGCAGTTCCTCACCAGCAACGGAACAAAGCTGGATGGAAGATGACTTTGATGAGTTGAGAGAAGAAGGCTTCAGACGATCAAACTACTCTGAGCTACGGGAGGAAATTCAAAACAATAGCAAAGAAGTTAAAAACTTTGAAAAAAAATTAGAAGAATGGATAACTAGAATAACCAATGGAGAGAAGGGCTTAAAGGAGCTGATGGAGCTGAAAGCCAAGTTTCGAGAACTACGCAAAGATGGCAGAAGCCTCAGCAGCAGATGCAATCAACCGGAAGAAAGGGTATCGCTGATGGAAGATGAAATGAATGAAATGAAGCAAGAAGGGAAGTTTAGAGAAAAAAGAATAAAAAGAAATGAACAAAGCCTCCAAGAAATTTGGGACTATGTGAAAAGACCAAACCTACATCTGATTGGTTTACCTGAAAATGACGGGGAGAATGGAACCAAGTTGGAAAACACTCTGCAAGATATTATCCAGGAGAACTTCCCCAATCTAGCAAGGCAGGCCAACATTCAGATTCAGGAAATACAGAGAACGCCACAAAGATACTCCTCGAGAAGATCAACTCCAAGACACATAATTGTCAGATTCACCAAAGTTGAAATGAAGGAAAAAATGTTAAGGGCAGCCAGAGAGAAAGGTCGGGTTACCCAGAAAGGGAAGCCCATCAGACTAACAGCTGATCTCTCGGCAGAAACTCTACAAGCCAGAAGAGAGTGGGGGCCGATATTCAACATTCTTAAAGAAAAGAATTTTCAACCCAGAATTTAATATCCAGCCAAACTAAGCTTCATAAGTGAAGGAGAAATAAAATACTTTACAGACAAGCAAATGCTGAGTGATTTTGTCACCACCAGGCCTGCCCTAAGAGAGCTCCTGAAGGAAGCACTAAACATGGAAAGGAACAACCGGTACCAGCCACTGCAAAAACATGTCAAATTGTAAAGACCATCGAGGCTAGGAAGAAACTGCATCAACTAACGAGCAAAATAACCAACTAACATCATAATGACAGGATCAGATTCACACATAACAATATTAACCTTAAATGTAAATGGGCTAAATGCTCCAATTAAAAGACACAGACTGGCAAACTGGATAAGGAGTCAGGACCCATCAGTGTGCTGTATTCAGGAAACCCATCTCATGTGCAGAGACACACATAGACTCAAAATAAAGGGATGGAGGAAGATCTATCAATCAAATGGAAAACAAAAAAAGGCAGGGGTTGCAATCCTAGTCTCTGATAAAATAGACTTTAAACCAACAAAGATCAAAAGAGACAAAGAAGGCCATTACATAATGGTAAAGGGATCAATTCAACAAGAAGAGCTAACTATCCTAAATATATACGCACCCAACACAGGAGCACCCAGATTCATAAAGCAAGTCCTGAGTGACATACCAAGGGACATAAACTCCCACACAATAATAATGGGAGATTTTAACACCCCACTGTCAACATTAGACAGATCAACGAGACAGAAAGTTAACAAGGATATCCAGGAATTGAACTCAGCTCTACACAAAGTGGACCTAATAGACATCTACAGAACTCTCCACCCCAAATCAACAGAATATACATTTTTTTCAGCACCACACCACACCTATTCCAAAATTGACCACATAGTTGGAAGTAAAGCTCTCCTCAGCAAATGTAAAAGAACAGAAATTATAACAAACTGTCTCTCAGACCACAGTGCAATCAAATTAGAACTCAGGATTAAGAAACTCACTCAAAACCGCTCAACTACATGGAAACTGAACAACCTGCTCCTGAATGACTATTGGGTACATAATGAAATGAAGGCAGAAATAAAGATGTTCTTTGAAACCAACGAGAACAAAGACACGACATACCAGAATCTCTGGGACACGTTCAAAGCAGTGTGTAGAGGGAAATTTGTAGCACTAAAGGCCCACAAGAGAAAGCAGGAAAGATCCGAAATTGACACCCTAACATCACAATTAAAAGAACTAGAAGAGCAAGTGCAAACACATTCAAAAGCTAGCAGAAGGCTAGAAATAACTAAAATCAGAGCAGAACTGAAGGAAATAGAGACAAAAAAAACCCTTCAAAAAATTAATGAATCCAGGAGCTGGTTTTTTGAAAAGATCAACAAAATTGATAGACCACTAGCAAGACTAATAAAGAAGAAAAGAGAGAAGAATCAAATAGATGCAATAAAAAATGAAAAAGGGGATATCACCACTGATCCCACAGAAATATAATCTACCATCAGAGAATACTACAAACACCTCTATGCAAATAAACTAGAAAATCTAGAAGAAATGGATAAATTCCTCGACAAATACACTCTCCCAAGACTAAATCAGGAAGAAGTTGAATCTCTGAATAGACCACTAACAGGTTCTGAAATTGTGGCAATAATCAATAGCTTATCAACCAAAAAGAGTCCAGGACCTGATGGATTCACAGCCGAATTCTACCAGAGGTACAAGGAGGAACTGGTACCATTCCTTCTGAAACTATTCCAATCGATAGAAAAAGAGGGAATCCTCCCTAATACATTTTATGAAGCCAGCATTGTCCTGATACCAAAGCCTGGCAGAGACATGACCAAAAAAGAGAATGTCAGACCAATATCCTTGATGAACATTGATGCAAAAATCCTCAGTAAAATACTGGCAAACCGAATCCAGCAGCACATCAAAAAGCTTATCCACCATAATCAAGTGGGCTTCATCCCTGGGATGCAAGGCTGGTTCAACATATGCAAATCAATAAATGTAATCCAGCATATAAACAGAACCAAAGACAAAAACCACATGATTATCTCAATAGATGCAGAAAAGGCCTTTGACAAAATTCAACAACCCTTCATGCTAAAAACTCTCAACAAATTAGGTATTGGTGGGATGTATCTCAAAATAATAAGAGCTATCTACGACAAACCCACAGCCAATATCATACTGAATGGGCAAAAACTGGAAGCATTCCCTCTGAAAACTGGCACAAGACAGGGATGCCAGCTCTCACCACTCCTATTCAACATAGTGCTGGAAGTTATGGCCAGAGCAATCAGGCAGGAGAAGGAAATAAAGGGTATTCAATTAGGAAAAGAGGAAGTCAAATTGTCCCT
>NW_026652297.1:6672230-6789324 GCF_009828535.3 Hylobates moloch | reverse complement strand
CTAGGCAATACCATTCAGGACATAGGCATGGGCAAGGACTTCATGTCTAAAACACCAAAAGCCATGGCAACAAAAGCCAAAATTGACAAATGGGATCTAGTTAAACTAAAGAGCTTCTGCACAGCAAAAGAAACTACCATCAGAGTGAACAGGCAACCTACAGAATGGGAGAACATCTGACAAAGGGCTAATATCCAGAATCTACAAAGAACTCAAACAAATTTACAAGAAAAAAACAAACAACCCCATCAAAAACTGGGCAAAGGATATGAACAGACACTTCTCAAAAGAGGACATTTATGCAGCCAACAGACATGAAAAAATGCTCATCATCACTGGCCATCAGAGAAATGCAAATCAAAACCACAATGAGATACCATCTCACACCAGTTAGAATGGCCATCATTCAAAAGTCAGGAAACAACAGGTGCTGGAGAGGATGTGGAGAAATAGGAACACTTTTACACTGTTGGCAGGACTGTAAACTAGTTCAACCATTGTGGAAGACAGTGTGGCGATTCCTCAGGGATCTAGAACTAGAAATACCATTTGACCCAGCTATCCCATCGCTGGGTATGTATCCAAAGGACTATAAATCATGCTGCCATAAAGACACATGCACACGTATGTTTATTGCGGCACTATTCACAATAGCAAAGACGTGGAACCAACCCAAATGTCCATCAATGATAGACTGGATTAAGAAAATGTGGCACATATACACCATGGAATACTATGCAGCCATAAAGAAGGATGAGTTCATGTCCTTTGTAGGGACATGGATGAAGCTGGAAACCATCATTCTCAGCAAACTATCACAAGGACAAAAAACCAAACACCACATGTTCTCACTTATAGGTGGGAATTGAACAATGAGAACACTTGGACACAGGAAGGGGAATATCACTCACTGGGGCCTGTCGTGGCGTGGGGGGAAGGGGGAGGGATAGCATTAGGAGATATACCTAATGTAAATGACGAGTTAATGGGTGCAGCACACCAACATGGCACACGTATACATATGTAACAAACCTGCACATTGTGCACATGTACGCTAGAACTTAAGGTATAAAATAATAATAATAATAACCACCATCATCATACCTAATATCTAAATACATCTTTTCTTTGTAGAATGGTATTTGGGTTATCTTGATGGCCTACCAATTTCATTACAATAGAATTCAACTGGAATCCTTAACAAATAATTAAAATAGCCCCGATGGAAGATTAACTTCTATATTCCCAAATAAATCTCTGTAATGGGTTGCTTTAGTAGTGTGGTGATCACCAAAGCAATTTCCCCAAGTGAACTATGTTTTTATGAGGGAGATAGAGGCAATAAAACTACCTAGAATTATTTTCTCAAGTTTATCTGAACTTGACAGAGCAATTGATAGACCTGTGTATGAACACAGCACAAGGAGATTGTCTTCTCCACCCTCCTCAATTTTCAGACGAATATACTGAGGCCTGAAGAACAGGAGTCCCACAATATATGGCCAGTGTGGCACTGTCCTCTGATTCTGCTGGTGTCCCTGATGCAAATCCCTTTACATCCTCCCACTTTGAGAAGGCTGTGTGGCTGACTTTTACAGGTTTCGTAACCTTAGAAGTTAAGCTTTTCATGGAAGAACTCAGATCAACTCAGACAAACAGTGGGAAGCAATCAGCGGAATGCCAGGCATTGGGAGGGGACCTTCTGGTCCAGGCTCTGCCATTCACTCAGGTGGGGCCTTTGGGCTCCATTTGTAAAAAAGAGGAGGCGATGGAACTGTTGGCCATAAGGTTTTCATGACATCCTGAAGAGTCCTTATATGTCTATAGAAGAGCTAGCTAGCCCCACTGCTTAGGCTTTTGGTGGCAGCTTCTAGTGGCTCTCTTACTCAGCGTGCGGCACTGAAAATGCGTATGTTCTTCTTATGATCAAAGGAGTTCATGACCCTCTTCCTTCAGAACCCAGGTAACATGCATGAGAATCAACCCACGATGGCATTCAAACATCTGTCAGTAATTATAGCAAGAGCCATTTAGTTCGCAGCCTTAGAAATTTACATCCCTCTACTTTTTTCATCTTGACTTTATCTTACTTACTTACTAGCAACAAAGGAATTTTGAGTTGACAGAATCCAATAATCTGAGTTAAGGTAAATGTCGTTATAAACAAATCAGTTCAAATAATTGATGTGTTATTTTGTCACTGTGATTTTAAAGAAGAGCACAAGCCCCTTGCAGTTCTCTTTGATAATAAAATACCATCATGGATTTGTACACCCCTGGTTTCTGGTATCAATTCAGCCTCCTGTGATAGGTGTTACTAAAAACCTTTGAAGAACTTGTTTGTACATGCCAGATTTTCTTTAATATACCAACCAGTAAGTAATTCTACTCTGCAGTCTTTCAAAAAAAGCTATGAAAAATGAAGCAAAAAGTGAAATAAAATGTTTGATTTTTTTTTTCACATTTCTTTTCGTCATAAACCATGGCATATGGCTCAGGATCTCCATCTAGTGGAATCTTTAAGGTGAGAACTCTGTTGTAAAATCTCTTAGCACTGGAAAGTTGGGGATGGGGCCATTAAATAAGACAAATAATTTTTTTCTACACACATGCATTTATTGAGAGTCTAATATGGTAAGTGTGTGTTGCTTCTTTTTAACTAGGAGGATTCATATTTCCTGGGTTACCATTAAGAAGTCAGTCTCTACTAAGGTCTCATGAAAGACCATCATATGTCATTTTGTTTACAGGGATACCTGGGTTCTTCCTCCTTCTTTTTCCCAAGCTTATATTATAGAATTTCACTTCTTTTTAAAAAAAATCCACTCTGACAGGGTAAGGAAAGGGAAAGGAAAAACCTCAGGAAAAGTCGTTTTTCTTCTACTTGTTAATTCTCATCAACAGTCTGATGGAGAAAGTTGTTGATGGTATGTAACATACAAGGTGAGCTCTCTCAGGTATGTTAAAGAGTCATAGTAGGTCATGCTCTCTATGTCATGCCCCCACCCATCTGCCTCTCAGGGTGAACACACCCTATTTCTGTGCAGCAGACTGGAGAAATTTCAATGATAGCATGTCATTTTCCAGATAGAACACTTCTAATTCTTTCTGTCCTTGGAATGTAATATATGCAGTGCAAGTTACATTCCCACAAGCAGTGCCAACTGCTGCCCTCAGAGTAACTTTTGGAAAACTGTTAGATGCGCAGTCACCACCTCATGTGGCCACCCCAGTGATCTAGAAAGGCTAAGAATTCCTTCCCTGAATTTTCTATCTTTTCTTCATTATGTCTGGGTTTGTTTGTTGGTTTTGAGGCAGGGTCTTGCTCTGTTGCCCAGGCTACAGTGCAGTGGTGTGATAATGGCTCATTGCAGCTTTGAACTCAAGTGATTCTCCTATTCAGCCTCCCAAATAACTGGTACTACATGCATGCACTACCATACCCAACTATTTTATTTATTTATTTATGTATTTATTTAATTTATCTATCTTTCTTTTGTAAAGATCGGGTCTCACTATGTAGACCAGACTGGTTTCTAACTCCTGGCCTCAAGAGATCCTCCCACTGTGGCCTTCCAAAGTGCTGGGATTACAGGTGTGAGCCACCAGGCCTGGCCATGTCTGGTATTTTGTTTCATGTGTATGAGTCAATCACCAGTTAAACCAGGAAATATTTTTCTTTCTTCCTTCCTTCTTTTCTTCCTTCCTACCTTCCTTCCTTTCTCTTTCTTTCTTTCTTTTCTTCCTTCCTTCCTCTCTTTTTCTTTCTCTCTTTTTCTCTTTCTCTTTCTTTTTCTCTCTCTTTCTTTCTTTCTTTCTTTCTTTTTCTTTCCTTCCTTCCTTCCTCCCTCCTGCCCTTCCTCCCTTTCTCTCTCTCTTTCTTTCTTGACAGGGTTTCCCTACGTTGCCCAGGCTGGTCTTGAACTCCTGGGCTCAAGTGATTCTCCTGCCTTGGCCTCCCAAAGTGCTAGGATTACAGGCATGAGCCACTGCACCTGGCCAAGATTCCTATTTTCTAACTTCTTAGGTTCAGATCGTATGAGTGTCACACTGTCGATATGCTACTAGAAAAGATGGGGACCATTTCGAGTTCAGTAGGGATCTCTTGTTATATTTATGCTGCTCAATAGGCTGTTTATTCATTCAATATATGTGGTAAATTAATGTTTATTAAATTGAATTAAATAACACATAATTTATATACTAGTTGTTCTTTATTGCAAAAGAAAGCATCAATTGTCAGATGGCACTAAAGACTGCTCTCTGTGACAAATAAAAATTCGTTCAGCATTAGGTAATGGGTGCAGCACACCAACATGGCACATGTATACATATGTAACAAACCTGCATGTTGTGCACATGTACCCTAAACTTAAGGTATAATAATAATGAAAATATATATATATATATATAAATTCATGATTGTTGATATAAGTGACCAATATAAATCTATGCCTCAAAATCACCTGGGCCCTGTACAGTCAAATTCATTATTACTTTCATGTCATAATTAAGTTTTTATTCAGGATATATGGTGAAATGGTTGCATTAACAGCCCCACCTCCTCACCCTTCCATTCTTTTGCCATGTACCTTTGCAGTGTCCTCTGACTGTAGCCTCAGGCATGTAGCCTGCTTTGGCCAATAGTATGTTAGCAGACTTGGTTTAAGCAGAAGCCTAAAAAAGCCTTGTAAATTTTTGCTGTTTCTGTCACATCTCAGCCAAAACCATGAAAACACATCTGTCCAGGCAAACCTGCTAGAAGATGAGAGGCATGTGGCCCAGTCACTTATGTCATACGAGGCAAATATTAGGCACATGAATGAGACCAACTGATACAAGAAGAATCACCCAGCAGAGCAAAGCCTAAAGCCCTGACCTGCAGACTCTTGAGCTGTTATTGTCTTAAGCTACTGAGTTCTGTGGCGGTTTGTCAAGAAGCATTATTGAGGCAATAGATACCTGATAGATGCTAAGTTTTGGAATAACATAGAAGTTCTGTCGGACAACAGTGAGCTGTAAACAAAGACGAACTACAATTTAGAATATAGGATAGACGGGAGTCAGAGAAAACAAAGGTGAGAAAGTGCCTCATATTGAGGATAAGTTGATATTTGAAGAAAAAAAATTTAAAAGGATGTAAAGTCAGACAACAAGGCCAGAATAAATATAAACATACTTAGCTAATATGTATGAAAGGAAGAAAGTCCTGATGTTGGAGCATGGCTACCACATAAGATCTGCTGTCATCACACATTTAAATATAGTGGGGGTGATTGCTTTAAACATTAAGGAATTGCAAATGTGACTATTTCTACAACTGGGTCTGTTTTCTTAGCTCTAGGTGGAG
Organism: Hylobates moloch; assembly: GCF_009828535.3. NCBI lineage: Eukaryota > Metazoa > Chordata > Mammalia > Primates > Hylobatidae > Hylobates > Hylobates moloch. The sequence goes on along the minus strand of NW_026652297.1, from coordinate 6,783,974 downwards.
GGTAGACTGGAAGAGGTTTTTTTTTTGTTTTTGAGACACAGTCTCGCTGTGTCACCCAGGCTGGAGAGCAGTGGCCTGATCTTGGGTCACTGCAACCTCTGTCTCCCGGGTTCAAGCGATTCTCCTGTCTCAGCCTTCTGAATAGTTGGGACTGCCGGTGCCACCACCTTGCCTGGCTAATTTTTAAAAAATATTTTTAGTAGAGACGGGGTTTCCCTATGTTGGCCAGGCTGGTCTAGAACTCCTGACCTCAGGTAATCTGCCTGCCTTGGCCTCCCAAAGTGCTGGGATTACAGGCATGAGCCACCATGCCCAGCCTTAGACTGCAAGAGTTCTAAAGCTTTTTCCACATGTCCCAAAATTCTATCATTTCAGTATACTTGTTTATTGTTTTGCAAATTTATTCTTAAAAAGTATGGTAATCATGGCCACAATTGCTGTAAGCAATAGGAAAGCAGTATCTGTATCATTAATACCACTATGATCTGAGTGTGCTTGAGCTAGAATTCATGAGAATTCTGCCAATATTATGGTTACGGTGTTTAGAACACATGTTTCACTCAGCAGGTATGCTTCTTGCCTGGACCTCTAGATATTTCTGCAGAGGACAGAGTGAAACAATTGAGGTTGGACTAGAGCAACATGTCCAACTTCCAGCATGTTATTCATGCCAGGGTGTCTTTGGGCAGGACCGGGTAACAAGAGCTTAGAAGATGAATTTCCCATACTAAGTAAATTTATTTAGCCTTTCCCTATCATATACACAGATGAGATGGCGCTGCCTTTCAGGTGATTTGGGGTGTGTGTGTGTGTGTGTGTGTGTGTGTGTGTGTGTTTACAGAAAATTAACTTCAAGGGCCACATTAACTGTTTGGAGGGAGGGAGGATAGTTCCATGGACAAATGTCTTGTTAACCTCAACTAGAAAGCGCTCTCTGGCCAGTGACTCATCTCATTCTTATATACCTGTAGCATCACACCTATTGAAAAGAACACTGTAGACTCCCTGGTTTCTGTTATTCTGTGGTAAGGAACTTTAAGTACAGTCTTGTTTCAATGGAGGTACAACAGTTAGAATTTCTTCAATAGCAGGTGTGTTTGTCTATCCTTTACAACACGATTTCTTTAAAGTTCAATACATGTTTAAAAATTGCCTACTTCTTTGAGGAAATGGCTATTTAGATGCCTAATTTCCAACCATCTTTATCATTTCATGCATTTCTATGATCTTTTTCCATTCTTATAACCTAATGATTATAAAGAGGAAGTTTAATGATTTAGAATTAACTATACAGGTAGTAATTATGTCTCTCACTTCCTCAGGAGTTTTTTAATAATCAAAATATATTTTCTTGAAGAGAGCTGGTGTAAATGCTAATGTTTGCTCTGTTTGCTATAAATTTTGGACAAGGCAATTAAAGGTAAATAGATGACAGCTATTGAGTTGCTTTCCATAACTACTCCCTTTGCCCTTCCAGCTAGACTTTTCCATCTTTCTCACCACTTTCTTTTCCTTCTTATACTTCACACTACCTCCTCTCCTCACTGTCACACAGGGCTCACTGACTGACTGCCGGACACCCAGGGTACACACATCAGGGGCTCCTCACTCTCATTTATTCTCAGCGAGGGGGAAAATCAGATAAACATTTCTACCTAAAAATAATGATGATTCCTGTGATCATAAGTAATCAAAAGAATACCACTTGTTAAGGGGGCACTGCGTATCTGGCATTATTCTAAGAGTGTCATGTATATTAATTTATTTAATCTTCACAACAACATACCCTGTATTTTATGCCCAAGTTATAGATGTTGAGAAAGATTGTTCTATTTTGTTTAACGGAAGAAAGTTTCATCTCCTGGTATGAGATGTACCACATTTCCCTGCGCACGTGCTATAGTGATAGAATACTTTTTACAAGGCATTGGAACTAGAGGGGATATATCTCATATAAACATAGGAGGAAACTGTTTAAGATATCAAAGAATTCTTTTAGAGAAAATAACTCCTAATTATGCATACAATAAGACACATAGATTATGTATAATATGGCTAGAGATGTACAGTGCTATATGCATAATTGGTACCTAACAGGTGTCGAACAAATGACCTGGCATATTAGTGTTCTGTGCATGTGTTTTCCTTCAGCAAAATGTGGAGCCCATGAAGGGAAATGGGATTTCTTGGGAAAGTTTCCAACGCTGACATCCTAATACTATTTAATTTAAAACAAGATTAGACTCTTGCCACTGTGCAACAGTGAGTATAAATGTTTGTATTTTACCACTTTGACAAAATGTTTTGTATTGACATATGAAGAGCAAAAATACAATGAGATCTTTTAGTCTGTCATAAAAGGTTAAGCATGGCACAGTGTTTAAAAGCTGGTTTCTACTCAGGTTGCCCCATTTGCATTTGCTATCTTCGTGACTTTGGTCAAGTTATCTACTTTTTCTGTGCCTTAGTTTCCTCACTTGCATGGGGAGAAGAAACAACATGATAGCATTATCGGGATTAAAGGAGATAAACATATGTAAAATACTTGGCAAGTGATACATAGTATTATAGATAGTAAATATTATTACCGCTCATAATTAAAAATGAAATAAGGAGCTGCCAAAGTAGATGCAAATAAAATTGTATTTTGTAATCTTAAAAATACGTAAAGAGTTTCTCTAACCCTCACTACAATCTAAACTCGCCTGGGACCCTGCTCTGGGAAAGCAGTATCTGTATCATATGTTTCCTATACCCAGAAATCTAACTTCTCTTTATTCCCCTTGATGGATTCATGTAATCTCTACCCATGTTAACATTAGCCAAAACAAGCCCATATTGAATTCAATTGCATAACCAATCCAGTCTACTTAATGTTTTATTCTTCTGTCTCTAAGGTATTCCTCTGAACCAAAAGCAAAGCCAGAGGTGAATACAAGAAAACTTGAGAACTGTTTCTTTTCCACACTGTTATAAATGCTCTCTTTTGCTATTTTCTAAGAATAGCCCTGTGCCCCCCAAATCTCCAGGAAGCTATGCTAACTTGTAATTGCGTGTGAGCTAAAGAATAAAAAGTCCATACAAAAATATAAGAATATAGCAGCAAGTTATGCCCAATACTGACCTGAAACATTAATATCCCAGGAAAAGGTCAATAAAGTACAGCAATTTGTATTAGATAAAGAAGAGCATATGCTCTGGCTGCTATTTAAAACCTTTTCTCCTCAGTGTGACTCAAGGATGGACGATGTTTACATGCAGAATACACTCCCTTTATTGCAGAGGTAAAATAGGCCAAGGGGTGTGTGGAATCCCTAGGGAGCTAATTGCAACTGTGGTTACTTCTTCTCTTATTCAAGAGACATGTATCTGAATGCAATAAGTATGAGTGCTTATAAATAGCCTGAAATTTATTCTAACTATATTAAGAATATGACTAATTCTCTCTTGTTGATACTTTATCATTCATAATAAATTGCTTATACCATTTCATATTTCTTGAATAGGAGGACTCAACCTCATAAATATATGAATTCTCCACAAGTTAATCTAGAATGTAATGCGATCCCAATGAAAACACCTAGTTCTAGATGATCTGGGTGAAAGCCTGAACAGGTAAATCCTAACTGAATACTGAAAATAAACAAGAATAGGCAGAAAAATTCTCGGAAAAAAGGAAGAGAAAATAGCAATATTGCTATCGATATTAAAACATATTTTACAGGCATAATAATTAAGATAGTAAGGTGCTAGTGCTTAAAAAAGAAAGACAATCAATAAAATAGAATATAGCTTTCACTAATGGACCAAAATAAATGTGTGAAGATGGTATACAGCAAAGATGGTATTTCAAACCAGTGGGTAAGGGATGGATTATTCAACAAGTATTCCTAAAAGAATATCTGGGTAACAATCTCGTGTTGGGAGGAGTCTGGAGGAGGGTAAGGTTAGAGCCTTACATCACAACTCTCCTACCAGAAATTGGAGACAGATCAAATAATCCAAACGTAAACAGACAGATAAGTACTTGAGGAAAACAAAAGGAAAATGTTTAATTTTGATTCAGACTGGGAGAAGCCTTTCTGAGAAACATCTAAACCCTGCAAAACAAAGGCTTGATAATGTCAGTTATATGAAAGAAAATATCCCTGAAAAAAGCTCTCCATAAACAAATGACAAACCAGGAAATGTATTTGCAATTCTCATCACAAAGGACTAATCTCACAGATGTAAGAAGAACTCCTGCAACCTAGTAGGTAAAACACAAAAAGACAGAAGATACGGAGAAGGCCATGCACCAAAAGGAAATACAAATAGCTCCTAAACAAGTTTAAAGAAACACAGATGACGGGTTGGTAGGTGCAGCAAACCACCATGGCACAGTATACCTATGGAACAAACACGCACATTCTGCACGTGTATGCCGGAACTTAAAGTAAAATAAAAAAAAAAAGATGCTTAGCCTTACAGTAAGAGAAATGTAAGTAAAAACTACAACGAGAGATTATTTTCTACCTATTCAAATGACAAAGGTGAGATTAAAAGGTTTGTAGGAGGGAAAATGCCTCCCCTGTAGTGTTCTACTTGGAGCCTTGATTCAGAGCACACAGTAATACGAAGAAGCAAAGGGGCTTCCTAATGGGCCTGAATTGTAGGCTGATGGGACCATCTGCAGGGAACAGGGAGGAGAGTGTTCTCTAAATAGAACTGATGTTCACTGAGTGCCAACTCTTTAAGATGCAGTTATTCATTGTGATATTTATTTTCTTTTTGTGACATTTTGGGCAAGATCATGATTCAACTGTGTATAGTGTATGATGTTAACCAAAGAAGGAAAGTGATGGAGTGATTAGATTAGACGAAGCCTGCCTTTCCAGATTAATAATATCTTGTTAGTCACACACACCCACACATAGACACACACTGTGAAGTCACAGAGAGAAGGTGCCATGGAAGAAAGGTTAGACTCTCAAGCTCAAGTACAGCTCAAGATACTGAATGGGGATTTATTCTCTACATTTAACTGTCCTCTTTCAGCCTAACTTGTCATTTAAACTGCAGGAAACCCCTTAATTATATCTGGGAATTTTACTGGAATTTGGAGTAGACTTGGTTAATAAGACATGATTTCCTCCCTGCTCCTGCTGTTGTCCCTCGTCACCTGTCTTGCTGGGAAAGGAATGGAGCCCGCCCAGTCTCTTTTCTCCTCTTGTCATTACCTGGAGGCAGGAAGCAGAGGACTTCACCTCCTTGTCTCATTTACCAGGGGGTGGAGAAGGGACCACATCTCATTCTTGAGGGGATGGAGAAGAAGAAGAAGTCCCCTTTCCAGGTCTCCTCCAGGTTGAGCAGGAGGACAGAGGAGGAAATGCTCGGGATGGTCAGAGGGTCTGCTGAGCTGCAGCTGGGCTTTAAGGCTGGGCAGATGAGTCCAAGACAGCCTCAGAGCATCCCCAGAATGTGTGTGTGTGTGTGTGTCTGTGTGTGTGTGTGTGTGTGTGTGTGTGTGTGTACTGGACAATCAGAGAGGGGTGAACAGAATGCTTCCCACTGCCTGAGAGTGGCACAGACAAGTTCCAGCCTGCTGGCATCCCTGGTGCTACTTTGCTGCCAGGACAAGCAAGGGTGTAGAAGTGAAGTGTGTGGACACATGCTTGAAATCCAGACTATATCACCTCTGTGAGTCATACACATCTGTGATAATACCCACCTAACAACCAAGACCAGAGGGCTCTGTCTGTGACACCTCTGCGTTCCAAGGCCTCCAGGAATTGGACACAGTCCCAGGGAAAGAGACCTAGTTTCAGTTACCCAGCATAGTAAAGCATCAAAACAGAAAATAATTTTAGTTACAGAAAAAAGTAAGAAAACAATTCTAGTACACTCAGGCTTGAGGATTAAAATGTATTCAAGTACAGATATTTGAAGGAAGGAAGGTTCTAGTTAGAAGTGCCTCAAATTCCAGGTTAAATCATGTGTAATTCATCATGGAAGCCCAGACACTCCATGGATGTTTCTGAGCATTTTCTCTGCCTAGATGAAGCACAAGCTGGTCTGGGAAGGAACTGTAGCCACTACCACAGCGCTTAGACACTATTAGATAAACACCGCAGATGCCTTTTCACCTTAGAGACATGGCAGCTATTGTGAAGTGCTGATTAATAAGCTGAGTGGTTGCCCCAAGTCTGGTTTGTGAAGAACAGGTCACAGAGCTGTGATTGGAAACGTTATAGACACTACTGCCCAAAAGTCCCACCTGGATGATGCCAATTTCAGAAGCGTCATATCAGCTCTCCATTTCCATCTGCAGATTTCAGAGAACACTGACAACTTTAGAAAACATGGAAATTGGGTTGATTTTAACTATGTTAAGGATGAAACTTTAAGTTGTCGTGGTTGGACACAGGGGAAAAGAAATAACCAAAATCAGAGGTGAACTGAATGAGATGCAAAATTCTACACAAAAGATCATTTTTGGAAATCATGGTGGAGTTGATAGTTTTGTTCAGCCTTTAAAACATTTTTTTGATGTATGCATTGTTCAAATTACTGGTCCCATTAGATCAATAACTGTATTTTGCTCGAGGCTGTATATTAATCTTCATTGTAACTAGTGGTGTGGTGCTAAATGTTTAATAAGTGGCTTTTTGGGAGGAAAAGCCCTGATTTGTAGCATTTGTAAATGTCCAGGGAGTAAGTACTCACACAACGGCCAATTTCAAGCTAGCAAGGAGGTCTCTGGATGTGGAGTTGGGAAGAGATGCTCAGTAGCACATTCTTACGTTGCATTTCCACCATATAGCTACAACACATGTACACAACCTCAAGAGCATGATTAATAATAAAATGTAGAAAAAAATTGGGAAGCCATGCGTTTTTAGTATTTATTAACTTTGTTTTTAATATAATTTATATATTGGTATGTTTATGTAATCTAATTTTTACTTTTTCTCTTTTTTTTTTTTAAATGGAGTTTTGCTCTTGTTGCCCAGGCTGGAGTGCAATGGCGCGATCTTGGCTCACTGCAACCTCTGCCTCCTGGGTTCAAGCAATTCTCCTGCCTCGGCCTCCCAAGTAGCTGAGATTAAAGGCATGCTCCACCACGCCCAGCTAATTTTGTATGTTTAGTAGAGATGGGGTTTCACCATGTTGGTCAGGCTGGTCTCAAACTCCTGACTTCAGGTGATCTGCCCACCTCGACCTCCCAAAGTTCTGGGATTATAGGCATAAGCCACCACACCTGGCCCTAATTTTTAATAATGGTTGTGTTTGATGGCTTGTTCACAAAGTTCCTGAAACATTAACCATTAGGTCTCATGAGTGGTACAAGCCATTTCCAGTGTAAGGTTCATTGTATCCCTGTCTCTAGCATGGTGATTGCCACCCAGCAGGGGTTTTACAACTGTTGGTGAATTAATTAGTTCATTAGTTAATGAGTGACTATTACAGCCTAAGAGTTTTTCAAATGCAAATGCAATAACAGACGTGTTTATTTAACATCAAATAAGGGGATAATTTAAAACAAAAAGCCAAAAATGCATGTAAGACAAAATTCTATTTTATTGCCCTCAATAACTAATCAGTGAACTAGTAAACATCTACTTATGTACTTATGTTACTACGTAGCATCCATATAATTGAACAGTTGGATTTAAACTCAGCAAGATATAACAACTATGGGCCAACCACGTCACCTTTCGGGACTTGACTCAACTAAAACGGATGTCTGGGAAAGGTGTGGGGGAGGCGCCTTTACTGGGCCCAGTGATGTGTTTTATTTTTGAAGTTGAGTCAGGGCTTTCCAGGAGTTTGATTTATTATTATGCTACCTAACTTCATACAGGCACTGAGCACTGTTTAGGGACACAGGTCGAAGCCAGATGGCCTGGGTTCAAATCCCAGCTCTTCCCATTTGCCATGTGATCTTTGGGATGGCACTTCCTCCTTCTGGGCTTCAGTCTCCTCTTAGGTAAACTGAAGGCAACACCACTGCCCGCTTCTTAGGGTGTGTGTGAGGCCTGACTGGATTCGTATATGCAGAGTGCTTAGAGCATAAGACAGAGTAGCCTGTAAGGGTTAGCTCTTACGTTATTATGTGTGTCGTATACCGTATCTTATAACAAGGAAAAAAGTAAGATGATATTGGAGAATCAAAAGTTGAACTATATAATTGTAATATCTTCTAATTCGAAAAAGTTTTATATTATACATATATTCATTGGCCTATTCGGAACCTTTCAAATGGACCTGGCAGTATCTCTACAAGCCCACACCAAGGCTGGGTGAAAATGCCCCAGCGCGCTCCCCTGCCGCTTTGGGACCCTGTCTGCTTTGCCTCAACTGCTCGGTTGCCTCCTCCGTTCATTTTCTCCTCAGCTTTTCTGGCTTCTCTAAACCCACAGTAGTGCTCCACCACGAAACTTTGTATTCACCTGGCATAGGAATAGGTAGCCTGGAGTTGGATTTCCCAATCCCACTGCTAATTTTTGTAACAGACTCCAGGTCTCATGCCTGACACTAGAGAGAACCGTACCTCCTGGGATCAGTTAGATTAGAACCCCCTCTCTAAGGGGATCAAAAACCATATACTTCAAGCCTGAATATGCAAGCATCAGTAGACCAAAGATAGAATTTCAGCCCCGGGAAAACCTTAAATTAACAGAAAATGAAGAGGAAAAGGATTAGACTGAAATCAGAATTGATGAGATTAAATGAACCACTGCTTATATAGTGTTTGGCACTTAGTAGGTATTCAGTAATTAATACCTTACCTGGGACACTGGAGAACTGAATAATAAATAGTTCACTTCTTTCAAGCCTCATTACTCATTTCTTATCTCCAGGAAAAATTAAGAGGTTACATTAGTGAATACCTAAGTCAACTCTGGAGAAGTTGTCATGTACTTTCCCTTAAATTGAAGTTTGATTATACATAAGGCCATAAAGCCCTGACGTGAGAAACAACAGTCTCACTGAGTCAGTTTAACTGTTAAAATTGTGATTTGTAAATTTTCCCACCAGAGGGCACAATATCAAAGCCAATGGCTGCTGAGCTGCAGCTGGTGTACCGTTTACCATTTACCAGGTGTAATTGTTTCATTCTGTTGATTTTGGAATGGAACTTTAGCTTCCTAGGTGGTGACAGTTGCCCCCTCCTGTTTAACATCTATTTTAATATAATCCACACTTCATTCTTCACATGTTTAGGGTGTGCTTGACTCTGAAATCCACAAATAATTTTACCAAAATGGCTTTTCACATCTGCTTATCGGAACAGACCTTTTTTTAAAGTTCCAACTTTTCTTTCCAATAGGCAAAGAGATTGTTAACTTTGAAACAATCTTGAAATTTAAACTTACAATAACACACCGTGGTGCCTTTAAGCACCGTTAAAATCTAGCTTCAACTCTACGTGGGTGTTAGTGGTTAAAAAGCACTGTGATAATTTTATCAATTTGTTCTGTGCTATGAATCTGGCTTATATGCAAATCCTTGGGACATTGAAGAAATGTACGTGTTCTTATCTTTATCATGTTCTAAATAAAATATATCACCCTCAAAATTTAAAAGTATATTCTTTATATCTAAAATACCACAATTTTCTGGCCTAATTTATGATTGTTTTCTGCTTTCTCAAAATATGCGTTTATTTAAAATATTGGCAGTTTGGCAAGATTTTAATATATATAATAACAAACTATGTACTATTCCTACTCTGAGAAAGGAATAGATAGAAAGGTCATTATTAACAGTACTCTCAATCTTTGGGCCAACGATAGAATTTTTCCTTCATCTATTCAAACCAAATCTTATTAAGGGCATTTACCCCTAGTACTGTGATGTTCCTGTTAGTGATTTAATGGACTGATACAGTGGAGTTATAGGCTAGTGAGAAAATATTAAATCTAAAGAGCAAAGCAGGTTAGGAAAACAAACTAATGCACTATAAAATCAACTCTCATTCTAAGAAATATAATTTGTGATATTCTTTCCTCCTTTTTTTGAAAGCGAGAGAGTGGGCAATATGCCATTCAAAATAAAAGCTATTTTTATAACTGTATAGAGAAGGATTTTTATAAATTGTCTAATTGGAGAAAATGACTAAAATTGAAATTAATAAAATGAAAAAGACTCAAATATGATTAGATATTAATTTAAAAATCAAGGAAACTCTGTAAAGGCAGGTCAGAACAGAATCTTTTCAACCATAAGTAATGTTCTAAAGCAATATTTTATTTCCTCTTTGACATGAATGTATTTCACATATAATCATGGTTGGAATATTGCTTTGATGTAGGAGAATGTATTCCTACATATATTTATTTTTAAAAGACGGTAAATCGTGAACACTTCCTATCACAACAATTTCGTGAATTCAATTAGGGGAATGGTATAATATATTCTCAATATAAAAATTATCTTTTGTGGAGGCAAATAATTTACATTTGGGAGCTGAGTATCTATCTGATGAAAGATATGTTAATTTGGATCTTAGGGAGAACAAATGAGGTCACTAAAGGGCATTTTGTGGCCTCTTCTCTGACCCCATTCTCTCTCAGAAATACCAGCCTGGTGTTGGAGTACCCATCACAGAGATTATGAATGAAACCCCGTTTTACTGGGCTCTTCCTGAAAAATAGTCATTTTTATTTAAAACTGGACAATCAGAGTTACTTGAAGATCAGCTGCCTCAAACAAACTTAGTCCACATGGAAAGCTTAAGACAGGAGGAATGGAGGTAACCCAAATTCTAAGTATCAAACTCTCTCTTCTGCCTGACTCCAGTAAAATAAAATTTTGATCAAAGTTTATCTGAGTCAGAATCTTTTTTTAATGAAAAACTCCCTTCTAGAGAAAAAAAATGCCATCCCTTAAAAATGTTCAGGAGTTTTCTGATTAACTTGCATAGAATTAAGATTTGTTCTGAGAAACTATTTATCTAGTGAACTATTTATCTATCTAGCGATCTATCTAATGAACTTTAAACTTTTTAAAGCCATAACCTAAAAATGATTTTCCAACTATTCTCTTTTTCAAATGAAATGCACCTACCATGAGGAAATCTTTGAATTGGCCTCCCTCAGCACCGTTTCTCAAACTCTCTGTGGTGAAGGCGCGTTAATTAATTTGTTAATTAGTATTATTATTTCCAAACTATTGTCACTGATACTTTTTTTTTTTTTTTTTTTTGAGGCAGAGTCTTGCTCTGTCACCCAGCCTGGAGCGCAGTGGCGTGATCTCCACTCACTGCAACCTCAGCCTCCCAGGTTCAAGCAATTCTCCTGTCTTAGCCTCCTGAGTACCTGGGATTACAGGCACACGCCACCACACCTGGCTAATTTTTGTATTTTTAGTAGAGACGGGGTTTCACCATGGTGGTCAGGTTGGTCTCGAACTTCTGACCTCGTGATCCACCTGCCTTGGCCTCGCAAACTGCTGGGATTAGAGGCATGAGCCACCATGCCCAGCCTGTCACTGATACTTTTATAAATTGCAAAAAAAAAATGAGATGCTGAATCAATGGCATTTTTTCATTATAGGATATAAATCCAAATCTTTCATTATTAAATTTAACAGACACAGAATGATGTCAATCACTGTGAATGTTTTTAAATGCTTATTCTCAGATTTTGTACTTATTCCTCCCAATCTGGGAGCACCGAGCTCACAGACCAGCACTGGTCTACAGACAACACTATCAGTAAGATTGTACTAATGGCTTTTTCCCCTTTATAGCAAGACTGTAACAAAACTTTGATGTATGCTCCTAACTAAATTGTCTGAAGTGTATTAACACTACTCAAAATATGCTTCAACTATCTAGATAGCTATTAACTACTCAAAGTGTAACTGAAGTCCCATTTATTTTTTGGAATTTTAAAAGATATAACTTACAGCAATTTCACTATGGCAAATACTGGAATTCTTTAATACAGGGGGAACGAAAGCAAAGATGGTTTTCAGAACTGTGTATTAATGCCTAACTAAGTACATCCCTTGTAATCTCATACAACTAGAAGGCAAGAAGGAAGAAAAAAAAGGAGGGTTAGAAATAAGCTGGAAACAGGCCGGGCGCAGTGGCTCACGCTTGTAATCCGAGCACTTTGGGAGGCCGAGGCGGGCGGATCACGAGGTCAGGAGATCGAGACCACAGTGAAACCCCGTCTCTACTAAAAATACAAAAAATTAGCCGGGCGTAGTGGCGGGCGCCTGTAGTCCCAGCTACTCGGAGAGGCTGAGGCAGGAGAATGGCGTGAACCTGGGAGGCGGAGTTTGCAGTGAGCCGAGATTGCGCCATTGCGCTCCAGCCTGGGCGACAGAGGGAGACTCCGTCTCAAAAAAAAAAAAAAAAGGAAATAGTCTGGAAACCATGTAAGAAAATATCTTTGTAAGTAGCTGCATTTTTCCTAATCAGATATATAGAAAATTAGTTAAATTTAGAAGGAAAAGGAAAAACCTTTGGAGAGATTTATGTACCTTTTTTTCCCAACAGGAAAACCAATTTCCTTACAAAAAGTTATTCATTGGAAGTAACCAAGCTAAACTGCACATCAATAGAAGTAATAGATCAGTTGGGTCTAAGAAAAGATTAGAGACCCAGCTCCTGAAAAGTATAATTTGGGCTGCAATTGAGTGAGCTAATGCTGGTTGACTTGCATGCTCTGTGTATGTAATTTTCTCTAGAGATTACCCACATTCAATTCTCCAAACTTCTGTGAACAGAGTGCTATTACCAATGTTAGATTCTTTCAGTGACATGAAGTTATACCTCTAGTGTCCTAAGCAATCTCACTGGATTTATAATAATTTCTGGATCTTGCTCAGGGATGTCTTATGGGGAAGCTTTGTATCCCAGCTGGATTAATGGGCAATTGAAATAATCTATGTTTAAAAATTCATATATTATACTGTTATTATTTATCACCTCTATCATAAGTCTCAAACTTTACTGTTGTTTTGAATGATTAATAGGACAGTTAGTTTCAAGGGAGGGTAGGCCTCTTAACCAAGTATGAAAAGCATTTGCAGAGATCTAAGAAGTAGAATAAATGATATTCTTTTCCATTTGATGAACATTAACTAATAGTATTTGAAAAAGTAATTTAACTTCTTTAATCCTCAGTTTTTGGGGGTTTTCTTGTTTGTTTTTTTGAGATGGAGTTTCATTTTGTTGCACAGGCTGGCGTGAAGTGGCACAATCTCAGCTCACTGCAACCTCCTCCTCCTGGGTTCAAGCAATCTGCCTGCCTCAGCCTCTGGAATAGCTAGGATTACAGGCATGCACCACCACGCCCGGCCAATTTTTGTATTTTTAGTAGAGTCGTGGTTTCACCATGTTGGCCAGGCTGCTCTCGAACTCCTGACCTCAGGTGATCCATCCACTTTGGCCTCCCAAAGTGCTGGGATTACAAATGTGAGCCACCACACTCGGCCTAATCCTCAGTTTTAAAATGCATAAAGTATGATAATTCCTGCCCCTGCCTATCTCACATAGTTGTGAAATGCAGATATGGTGAGCTATGTGAAAACACATTGTGAAGAGGGCAAAGAGCTATGAAACTAGTATATTTTGCCCATATTTCTAACATTAGAGTAGACATCCTATGTATGCAGTAAGGTCTTGAAGTGAAATTATTTTCTAAAGCATGTGCCATCCACAATAAACACATTCTCGCAAATGAGCCTCCATTTACTTTGTACTTTTAGAGGATGATGTTTACCTTTTCCTACACTCTCGATTTCTCTGTGCTGGGATAACGCTGTAATTGTATTTAACCCTGTGGAGCTCAGTGGATAACCTGTAAAATAATCAGGTTATTGATTTCTGTAGAAGCCTTAAGTCTGTAAGCTAGAATAGATACCTTTTTGCTGCAAATTAAAAGTAACACCTTCACGATCATGTAAGCAGTTTATCTACATATGTTGGAAGACATAGATTTGCCTGGGTAGAAAACAGCCCAGTGAAGGAATGCCAAATTATGAAAAATCAATAGGAAAAACTAGACACATAAGTAGACCTGAAACAAACAGCATGTAAGACCAGATAGAACCAATTAGTAAAAGGTGATGACAAGGTGGTTAGTATTTGGAGGGAAGAAGACACTGGCACATTACATGCAACCAAAAAAATAATGACGATATTATGATCACAACCATGGAGAAAACTAGCTTCAGAAATAGGATTATTGAATCACAGTCAACTGGGGATTGATGATACAAAAGGATCACTCATGAAAAGTTTTATGCAATCATTGCTTTGTTTATAATGTAGTTTGGACACTGAAAGAGGAAAAACAAACCTCAAGAGGGCTAATATCCATTCTGCAAAATGGAAGATATAAGGCTAAACACGGGGAGTTAAGAAAGCATTGTCCTCATAACACGTATTCTAAGGGATTGGAAAGGGAGCCACCATATGATGCTCAGCAGAGGAAAAGTTTCCCAATGGCCGTCTAGTGTCTGCCTTCTACAGCGTTGGGCATGACTGGTCAACCAAGATGCTGCCACGAAAACTGGCCAAGTGGACAGAGTCCTAGATTCAGAGAGGGACTCAGAATCTTCCATTTTCATCCAGTGTTGGAGCAATAGGGTCATAGGAAATATCTGGTATATACTATTTGCTGTCAAAGAAAGAAATTGTGTACAAAATTTATAATATATTCTTTTTTAAATTAACATACTTTATATTTTTTAGTTGTTTTAGGCTTTACAGAAAAATTAAGCAGAAAGTACTCGAAATACGTCCCCCTGTCTGAAATTAAGAAGAAAGTATTGAAAATATGTCCCCACATACTCTCTCACCCCATTTCCTCTATTATTAACATCTTGCATTAATTAGTGTGGTACATGTATTACAATTTATAAGCCAATATTGGTACATTATTACTAATTAAAGGCCATAGTTTACATTAGGGTTCACTGTTTGCATTGTACATTCTATGTGGACACTCTTGCTTAAGAATGCTAAGTTTCTAATGTAAATTAACAAAATATTCCATAAGAGTCTATTCTAGTAATAAAAATACCTATAAAAATACCTTGCTAACCTCTTTAATACTCTAATGAAAAATTGGGAAATTGTTTCAATAAAAGTAAATTGGGGAAATTTTTATTATAGAAATAAATACCTATTCTTACGATGAGAAAAATCTTTAAATGAGGAGTTAGGGGAGTAAATGAACTCAACACATGTAAAGGGCACAGTAGTGGCTGGCACGAAGTAAATGCTCAATAAATGCAGGCAATTGTTATCATTGTAGTCAATATTTCTCATACGTTGTAGAACTTATTTGAGAAGGTAATATAGCATCCATGACAAGCTGAGGAAAAGATTGAGCAAGCTACTTCACAAACCACTGCAACAGAGGTTCCAAGAAAATTCCAGTAAAATGACAACAAATTCACATAGGTGTTGAAATCATGCTTACATTTTTAGAGGAAACACATGCAACCCCAGGGCAAATAGTCAAGAATTAGATGAAAATAAAGACTGTAGGAACCTATATAATCTAGCAGCAATGACCTTCAAGATTACCATTGTTCATCAATGTTAAGGCAATGATGTCATCATTCACGTTCATGATTCTGTTGATAATGTAGCTTGCCTTTTGGAAACTTTCTTTACAGTTACCTCTCGTGGAGTAGGAATGAGTAAGTAAGGGTGAAATAGAGCAATAAAGCATCGCAGAGCTGTAGTTAATATTGACTTCTATTCCTTTTATTGGGGCCATTTCATTTTAATGACAGTAGAGTGTAATTGCTAAATCAGGTTGAACACCTCCCACACTGGAAGTGCTCAAATCCTTAGACCAGAACACTGGACATTTCTCACTGTGACGGTTCTAAGGGCCTAACAGTATTCTACCAATTATCTTCTTTACGATTCACATACAACATTTGACCCAGATATGTGCACAGACACAGCCATGTAAATCTTGTAGATATGAATTATACAATTAATTGATTTGGTTTAGTTTCACTGATGCCTGGATAATATGGATTAAATGCTGGTTAAAATTATCTTCATTCCTATAGTCTGTCTGTACTAAATCCTAAGTAAGGTATTAAATCTCTCTACTAGGTTGGGAGTGCAGGATAGCAAATTTTAGTGTGCCTAGGAATTACCTAAGGCTCTTGTTAATACGCAGATAAAGATTCAGGAGCTCTGGGGTGAGGCTTGAAACTCTGCATTTCTAATAGGCTCCTGGTGCCGCTGATGCTGTTGGTCCAGGGGCGCAATTTAAATTGCAAGAGTAAGTTTAGCTCACAAGTTCTGGAGTCAGTCACACTTTGGAAAAGTTGCCTAAGCAATTTGAGCCTCAGCCTTCTCACTTACAAAAAGGGCACGATAAGAATTCTCTCTCTCTACTATTTATTGTGAAGATTAAGTGAGATAATGAATGCTGAATGGTCAGTTTAAGGCCAAGCACATCAAAAAAATGCACCTAAAGAGCTAGCTCTTGTTGTCACTTTTGTTATTTCTACTATCTCTTCGTCAGTGAAAGGATATGCATTTTACAAATCTTTTTATGAATTCATCGATTCATTTGGAAATTAAAAATTATTGATAAAAAACTAAGAAATGATAACTAAGAGGCTAAGCCTAGTAGGGAACATACAAAAGGATGGAGAGAAGTAGCACATGAGGCCCAAATTGTGATATATTTGACAATCAAAGCCAGAATGAACTTACGGCTGAAGCTGGAAAATTGATAATTGCCCATCTGATCCAAGACCATATTCTGTCAGTTCCATCATTCAAACAGCTCTCAGATCCAACCGAGCAGCATCCAGGTTCAAACTTTCATACGCTCCTAACTGTTATCTCGCTTCCTGCCTTGGCTACCTTATATCCGTTTTCATCGTCTGGTCAGAACGACCGTTAAAAGCGCAGATGCTCTGTTTTGCATCCTACAACCTACAGAGTAGGATGCAGGCTACAGGATGCTAAACAGAGGATACGTGCTTTTGAAAGTCCAAACTGCAGAACACGTGTCTCAAGTACTGAGCTGTCACCGCCCTCCATTCCATCTTGATCTCCTACCCCCTCCTACCCATCCTCTGGCCTCCTGGTACAACAGGCAACACTGAGGCTCTACCTTACCGCTGCCCTCCCACGGGCCTTCCCTCTGCCTGGATTCCTTCTCTCGCATTTTTGCCTGGTTCCCTCTTTTTGAAATAAACTTAAGGTCTCAGATGAGGAGTCATTTCCCCAGAGGTGTCTCCTAGCCCCCTAAGTGTGGTCTCGCAGTCCTACCCTGGCACAGCACTTACTGACCACTTGATCAATAGGACAATAGGTAAAGTATGGAATATTCACATATTTGTATGTTATCAACCTAAAGTGGATGAACTACAGCTAAAATTATAACATGGATGAATCTTATAAAAATCATAAATGGGGAAAAATGAAAACGGCTTAGCAACACAGAATAAAACACTATTTTCATAAAGCTCTAAGGCACATCAAAAAACTGTAATAAAATTCAGAATAAGATTTACCTCTGGGGGTGGAAAGGAAAAGAGAATAGAGAGGAGCAAACAATTATGTTTGACAGTTTTGGCAATATTGTAGTTTATAGTTTGCTGAAAGATTCATGAATTTTCATTTTTAAATTACTCTCCAAGGCCCAGGAAGGGTGTAATAAAGGCCATATGGCATAGCTCCTTAAACTTGTCTCTCTTCAACTGTTTAAGAAAAGTAAATAAGATGCCAATATCAAGCTTTCACCATCCCCAAAGCTCCATCCTTTCCCAAAGCACCAGCACCAGCCAGACACACATAGACGCAAACCAGACTTCACACAATTGCCATTGATAAGAAAAATGCAGCCACGGAAGAGATTCCCTCAGCAGAGATGTTGCTGCAATTACAGCTAATATGGCCACACCTCCACATTCTCTGCATCACTAGTGGTAAAAAGACCAACTGAAGTGATCAACTTAAATAAAACTTTCCCGTAATTCTCCATTCCAGCTGAGCAGGGTTCAAGTTTCTGTGAATACCCTTTGCTTTGGTACCATAAAAACTTACTAAGTCATGCTCTCTATCTCCCTTTCTTTTAGGTTTATGTATTTTCCTACACAAATTTTATACCCAAATAAAGAACTTATAAAATCGTTCTAAATATATCACTTAAGTCAAAACAGGAGGAATTCACTATATGCTGGTTCTGGAATGTCAGTATGTCTAATGGAAGAGGGCAGTGAGTTAGCCCTTCTGTGGTCGACTTGATACTCTGGCATGTTTCATTTTTGTAGCCAGAGGTTTCACATCAGGTTCTGAGTCTTATTTTCTTTTCTTTCTTAAAAATTTTTAATTTTTTTTTTTTTTTTTTTTTTTTTTTTTTAGAGAATGGAGGTTTTACCATGTTGCCCTGGCTGGTCTCTAACTCCTGGACTCAAGTGATCTGCCTTCCTCAGCCTCCTGAAGTGCTGGGATTACAGGCGTGAATCACCATGCCCAGTCCTGAGTCATATTTTCTAATGCAAGTTCTTACCTTGATACCTCTGAAGGTATTTTATAGTCCCTTCTTATGGTAGATTATTTGCAAAGATGGCTACTGTGATGGAATAAATGCTTGTGTCACCCCAAAATTATTATACTGAAATCCTAACACCCAAGCTGATTGTATTAGGAGGTAGGGCCTTTGGGAAGTAATTAGGTTATAAGCCCTCATGAATGAGATTAGTGCCCTTATAAAAAGGATCCAGAGAGCTCTCTCATCTTCTTTCCACCATGTGAAGATACACTAGAAGTTGTTCATCTGCAATCATGAAGAGGGCCCTCACCAGAACCTTACCATACCAGCACCCTGATCTAGGACTTCTAGACTCCAGAGCTGTGAGAAATAAATATCCATTGTTTATAAAACACCAGTCTATGGTACTTCGTTATAGCAGCCTGAATTAAGACAGCTACAATAATCCTTCCCCTCCCTGTCTGCCTACCCTTTTGCAATGTGACATTATTATACTTCCCAGCAAGAGGTGGAGCCTATTTCCCTACGTATTGAATCTCAGCTGTCCTTGTGATAACTTGACCAATACAAAGCAGTGAGAGCAAAGTTGTCTGGCTTCTGAGGCTGGACCTCAAGAGGCCTTGCATTTCTGTCCCCACTCTCTTGGAATGCTGACTTGTGAGCACCATATGAAGAAGCCACTGGGGAATGAGAAGCTACATGGATTAAAGATGAACAATCCCACCTGTGCCCGCCCCCCCCCCCCCAAGAATAATCAGCCAACAGTCAGAACCAATCACCAGACAGGTGAGTGGGCCCATCTTAGACCATCCAGCCCAGTCAAGGAACTGGATGACTGTGGTCACATGGGTGACCTCAGATGAGAACCACAGAACTGCCCACCTGAGCCCAACCTAAATTGTTGAGCCATAGAATCGTGAGCTAATAAAACAACTGTTGTCTTAAGCCCATTCAGTTTTGGGGGTAGTTTGTGACGTAGAAATAGGTAACTGATATACTCCCCTGATTTTTTTTTTTTTTACCTTTTATCTGAATGGAGTTGATGTGTGTGAGCGTGTGTGTGTAGAAGCAGTCACATTTACTGTAACTTGGCTGGACCAAGATCCATCAGATTTTGGTCAAATCAAGAAAAAAAATGACTATCTGAGGGTACTGAAGAATAAAGGTGAGCTGAGTAATTCTAAGACTTGAATTTTTTATTTAAAAGGAATCCCATATTTGGAATCCTTAGGATAGGTTGTTTAATAATCATACTTCTCAGATAAATTCTCCTTCAGAATAGAGTCCTCTTCAATTATTCTTACACATTTTTCTTATGTTATTAGGCATTTTTCTTTTTTACCACAACAATCTTACATATCATTTTTCAACATTTCCTATTTTGGAGTATTTGTTCCCCTTTTTTTATTCCCTTGGGACTTGCTTCATTTTTCTCTCCCCTGTGCTATTATTCTTATTGTAACATCTTCAAGATTGTGATAGGCAGTTAGATTGGTGAATGATGCACGGGCTCACACAGCTCTGATGGCTTCACCTCTTTCACCTCCAAACTACATCTCTGATGATCTCCACAGTCCTCTCCATTCTACCTTTGTTTCTTTTTCCCAAAACTTCACTCTCCTCTCTGCTGCCAGAAATACAGCCCGTGCATGCTGTGATATGCATATGAGAAACCACACTGCTATGCAGCTTGGGTTGTACTTGACAGATTAGAGATTATTTTTTCTTATTTGGCTGTGTCAGGGCAGCAATATATTTATTTTTCTCTTTGACACCAGTGACAGCTATAACTGTGCCCCCTCAGAATCCAGAGAGTAAATGAATGCACAGAGAAAGCCTGGGGCCTTCCAGCCTAACTCAACATAGCCTCCCTAAGCTCTGCTATTTTGCAGCTGGCTGAAAAGGGAATCACAGAGAGCAGCAGCCCAGATGTAGGCTCCGGGGGCAGTGAAGAAGACATGGTTTGGAGAGAAGGGAAGGGAGAGGGGAGAAACAAGAGAGGAGGTGAAGACAGCTGGGAAAAGAGAATGAAAATATAGTGGCTCTGCAGCTGATAAGAACTGACCAGGAATACTGGCGACATCACTCTTGGCACTTTTTCCTCTCTGCTGCTGCCTGCCAACCCGAGTTGTTCTTATTAAAACACACAGACGAAAACAACAGAAGAATCAGAGTTTCCCAGAAATGGAAGTAAGCAACATAATCAGAGTTTTATAAATCTACTAAATAGCTCCTATCATTTGTTGTCTCTCTTATTTTCTTTTTAATATAATTGATACATGCAAGAGAATATATAGACGATATACACAATTATAAATTGTAATAATATTTTGAATACCTAGAAACACACCCCAACCCATGAGCCAGAACATTATCAATCACTTATCTTTATTTTCTTCTTTTCATTCCATTCTTTTGCCTCTCCCCAAGAATAATCATACCATTGAATTTTGTTTTAATTCCCCTACTTAACTACATACATGCATATATACCTTGACACCTCCATACATGCTTGCATGCTTAAACAAAATTGTTTTATCTTGGTCATCTGTGAACATTTTGAAAAGATACCATATTACATGTGATATTACAGGACTTGATTTGTTTCTTTTACATTGTTTTTGAAATTTATCCATGTCATCATAGATGACTTTATTTCACTGTTCTTCACTGCTGTGTAATATTATGTTATGTGAATTTATTTGCCTATTCTGTTAATAGAATCTGAGTGTCTCCAAGTTTTTGCTATTGTGGAGCGTTGCTACAAATATCCTTATACATGTCTCCTAGTGCTCACATGTAAGTGGGTCTGTAAGAAAAATACTTAGAAATAGTTATAAGGTATACAAATACAAATGAATTATATAAGAATATACTTATAAATGTAAATATATATACTCATAAATATATATATTGGAGTGAATTTATATGAAACAGTAAAGAACTACAGTAATAACAGACAAGGTACTCCTGAAGAAGAAGATCCTCTCTGTCTTATCCTACAAGAGATACAGACTTATTATGAAGTTAAAATAATTGAAAGTATGGTATTGGTGCAGGGATAGATTATAAATCAATAAAATAAAAAGTCTAGAAACAGACACCACAATATATTATAGAAGAGGTGTTGTAGATCCTGAGAAAAGGCAGGACTAACACAATAAGTGGTATTAGTGTAATTAGTTATCCATTGGAGGAAAAATAATTAATTGGATGTTACCTTTGTATTGTATACAAAAATCAGTTCCAGGGAATGAATTCACTGTAAAGGGCACAACTTTAAAACACTTTAGAAGAGAATATCTTTCTGACTTTGAGGTAGGGGAGGACTTATTAACAAAATACAAAAATTCCAACCACACAGGAAAATATTTGTAAATTTGACAGCATTAAAATCGAGAACTTCTATTCACTAAAAGACATCATGTATGGACAGGGCATGGTGGCTCACGCCTGTAATCCCAGCACTTTGGGAGGCCGAGGTGGGTGGATCACCTGAGGTCAGGAGTTCGAGACCAGCCTGGCCAACACGGTGAAACCCCATCTCTACTAAAAGTACGAAATTAGCTGGGTGTGGTGGTGCATGCCTGTAAATCCCAGCTACTTGGGAAGCTGAGGCAAGAGAATTGCTTGAACCTTGGAGGTGGAGGTTGCAGTGAGGTGAGATCACGCCATTGTACTCCAGCCTGGGCGACAGAGTGAGACTCCGTCAAAAAAAGAAAAAAAAAAAAAAGACATCATCTCTGATGAAGTACATCATGCATAGGCATGTATGAAGTACATAATGCATAAGCATGTATGAAGTAAAAGTATAAGAGACAAACTAAGAAAAAATATTTGCAAAATAAATGAGTATAGATTGTTATGAAGAACATATAAAGAACTCTGGCAAATTAATGAAAATATGACAAAACAACTCAATAGAAAAATGGACAAAAAGCTTGAAAAGGTATCATACAAAAATGTAAACAACTTTATTAACAACCAAGGAAATACAAAAGAAGAAAATAAAATGTTATTTCATACTTACTAGATTGGCAAAAATTAAGAGGGAAAATTGATACCAGTACTTTGGAAAACAATTTGGCATATTTTGAAAAAATAAATTCATTTCTCGACTCTAAAACTCAGCACATCCACTATTAGGTATATATACAAGATGGCCACCAAGTCTGGGAACACAGACAGATACATAATAAGTAGTTTATTTTTATTACCTCACAGTACATGGTAAAATCATAGCATGCATATCTCCATACTTTATAGCCACCCTGAGTGCATCCTAGAGAAGCCTTTAGTTCTTGCTAAACAAGGAGATACGTAAAGTTCTCACGTCCTGACTTTCTCTTTGCTCAGGCTCTTGGAAAACATACTAGTTCTGTGCTTTTGTGGATTGCAGCTTCCTAGAGAATCTGATGAAATGGGATCAATGCAGACTGTCTCCCACGAAAAATTCTCTGCTTCCCTGAAATCCTTACATGTACCATCTCAGGGTCACTCTTCCCTGGGTTAGAAACCCTGTTCTAAATCATTCTCTTTCCAGGGTTAGAGCTTAAGCAAGGCACTGAGGTACAGATTGGCCTCCATTTATGAAGGACACATCCTCAGGTTTGGGTTCTAGACAAGTAAACGTGTCCGATCATCCAGGTTTAGAAGTCAGCATTTTGAGGCTACTGAGACTCACCATATCTACCCTAGTTAAGAAGTTTCCAGAACCTGTTCCAAGGGCACTTAGGTCTCAAGGTCCCCAGTTGACCAGGCACAGTGGCACACAAGAGGGCAGAGGGAGAGCGTCCACACAGCCCCCCTCACTCCTATGCCTCATGGACAGATGGGGAGGGGTGTCAGGCACAGCCCTACGCTGTGTATATTCAAGAAGCCCAATGAGAAATCAATACTTCTCAAGAATGTTTGTATGAATAATGTAAACAACCTCATAATATTTATAAATCCGTGTTTTCCTGAGTGAGTTACCGAGTCCAGCATTCTAGCTGATATGGTTTGGCCGTGTCCCTACCCAAAATCTCATGTTGAATAGTAATCTGAATTATAATCCCCATATGTTGGGGGAGGGACCTTGTGGGAGGTGATTAAATCATGGGGGTGGTACCCCATGCTGTTCTTATGATAGTGAGTGAGTTCTCATGAGATCTGATAGTTTTATAAGGGGCTCTTCCCTGCTTTGCTCTCATTCTCTCTCTTGCCGCCCTGTGAAGACGTGCCTTCTGCCATGATTGTAAGTTTTCTGAAGCCTCCCCAGCCATGCAGAACTGTGAGTCAATTAAACCTCTTTTCTTTATAAATTACCCAGTCTCAGGTATTTCTTCACTGCAACATGAGAGTGGACTAATACATTAAGCAAGTAAAATGGATTCATATCATCCCTCCAACCACCTTCAGTAAGAAAAGACAGGCTTGATTTCCTGTTTGCAATTACAATCACAGCCAATTCTGAAATATTTAGATTTTTCATGATTTCTAACCATAATGATAAATGTAAGAATCTGAAATTATTGAGGTCTTAGTTTGTCAGACAGATATAATTACTGATATATACTGCCCATTTCATGCAAACTGCAGGACACACTAAGTGTCATTTTAGGAGGAGGAGAAGAACAAAGAGATTCTAAGAGCATGTGTTCTAGAGTCAGACTGGCTCTGAATTTACTACCACTTACTGTATAATCTTGGACAAGTCTCAACTATAGCATCTTCATATGTAAAATGATGATAATAACAGTATTTACCTCATAGGGGTAGTATAAGATAAAATGAGATAATACATGTAAAAAGCATAAGTCAGTGTCTGGCACATGGAAAGAAAATTTTTAAATGAGGTATTCTTAAAATTAATTCTCCATTCCTGATCATTTAGATTAATGTCCCTTTCTTTAAATATTTTTGAAACTGTGGAATTTGTTTTAATCCTTCAATAACAGAGAAACTAAGAGAATATAATTTTTGTTGCTCTTAAAAAGAAGCATTTCACAGGTACTAAAGTGTTCTTAGAACAAAATGTATGTGCTGACAGTGAGCTTCAGCTAGGTTGTCATTGTGATATACTGGCATGGCATATAGGGTGGAGACATAGAGTCAAAGATCAAAGAATAGTTCCCCAAGATGGAGGACATGAATACAGAAATATTTCAAACACATGGACTTTTCTTTTTAGAAGGAGACGGATGTAAGATACTACTTCTCAAGTGATAAAATGGGGGAGGGTACTAGAGAAGGTAGGTGAATTCTTTCCGAGCAATCCATCATTGAAATAAAAAAAGGTTTCTTCCACTTTTTTGCCAGAAGGAATATTGTTAAACTTTCCCATGCAATATGAAAAATGGTTTACATCTAATTTCTGAAATGATATGAAACTAATAAAACTTAAAGACCTTGTTCATGCAAATAAACCCAATGATCTTCATGCCTGTAAAGCATCTGAGTCCAGCTAAAACCAATATTGCTTAGCTACAGAAGGTCACAGCCCACTAGCAGAGTTTCATTCATGTTCCACAATCTCTCTCCATGGCCTTCATGTTCTCATACATTTTGGATGCTGGACTTCATGGCCTTTTGTCAGCTGACTCTCTAGCATTTTCATTCCCACATTCTCTGGCACTGCTATATGAAACCTACTCTCCATCCTGGAACCTTGCACAACGTTCCTGGCACCCACCATAACTAATGCACTTAATGGCATGGAAAATCTGACTTCTTTATCCTTCTCCACTAAATGTCTGCCCAGGATCCACTTCCTCTATGAAATTATTCTCAAAGAGTTTGATCTAACTTCTATTCTGAATCCCTCTCCCTGCCCATTTCATGCAAGTCTGAGTATATTTGCATAAACTCAGGCCATCCCTTAAAAATGTGAATTCTTTTTGGATGGACTTCCCAAATAAAAATCTCCCATGTCTATGAGAACTCCTACTGGGATAATGAAGAAATGCAGTGTGTTGATGAATCTTGATTGATTTATACAATTTCATTTTTTTTGGTGCTAATATTCAACAAACAGAAGTAAAGCAGGTTTTTGGCATTAAGAATTTGACTCTGGAGCCAAACAATTTAGTTACTAATCCCAGCTCTATTACTTACCACTGTGTTACTCTTTTTAAACCTCAGTTGTTTCATCTGTTAAATGAGGGTAATAAATAGTATCTACTTAATAGGATTATTTTGAGGATTAAATGGATAATCCATGCAAAGTACTTTTAAAAAGGGCATGATATGTATCAAGCACTCCATAAATTGTTGTTGTTCTTGTCACCATTTATTTATAAGAGAAATACAGCCAGTCATTTTCTATAGTTTGATTGTATCTCATATAACGGAAGTTACCAAGTTACGAAAGTGTCAGTTTGATCTGAATTTAAGTATGTGCCCTCTTCTTCTATATATCGAGACTGGCAGCATAAAAGTAAATTCTTGTTTCTTATAATATGGCTCCCAAAACAATTGGACTTGCCAATACTCTTCCCTCATTTTTGCCCATAAGACAAGTGTAAAGTCACCCATTACCTCCTAGGGGTCAAATGTTTCTTAGGACTACTCTTTTATTCACATGACTTTCCATTATAAGTTGTTGGACAACCAACAATTTAAAATCTTGTCTTAAAATAAATCAAAATAGGTTCTCAACACCATTAAATGAAAATCACTGGATCTCTTAAATTGAAATGTTTTAGATAAAGGCAATTATATACAATACAACACACACACACACACACACACACACACACAGAGTATATATTGGTGCTTTCTAAAAAAATGATATTGAAAGATCTAAGAAAGAATTTAGATTTTTCATGATAGTGAAAGCATATAATATAAATAAATGCACTTAAATATACTTAAAACCAGTTGTACCAAAGAAATGAGGTAACAATAAAAACTTGCTATTCTATAATTTGGCAGCATTGTCCAAGAGTTTAGAATTTGGCTCCATTATAAATTTCAAGACCCCATATTATAGAACCACTAAAATAAATCTTTACTATTAACCAAGGAACATTTGTTGTGAGTCCACATGTCTCAGAACCCTCTCTCAATGTGTAGAAACAATGTATAGGGATGCTTAGGAATTCAAGGGAAATTGCTAAAGGAAGAGAGGGTGAAGACCTGCTATATCAGAAGCAGAAGTTCTGAGTTCTGTTTTGACAATGGCCCTGATTCTCAGAGATGATAAGATTGAGCCAACTACTTATTCAAGATGTCTCATCTTCAGAATGAGAGGCTGTAGTTACACAGATCTCTCAGGCCCCTGCAAAGTTTAGAAATGTGAATATTTAGCTATTGCACACTCACAGAACAGAAAAGCCCTCCTAGAACATGCTTTAAAAAGGATCAAGTACCCTGTGTCTCTCAGGTCACTCACAGTTTAAAGACCATTTAAGTGTCCAAACTTAATAGGGCTCCCTAATCTATAGGCTTGCAAACCTCCCTTTTCAGATGCTAAAATCTTTAATTTTCTCACTGCCTTAAACCATTCTGAATATTTTTATATAACATAGCCTGACTTGTTCTAGGCTCAACTCCACAGAAATTTAGCAGTGCATTCAACACAAAATCCCTCTGCTTACAGGCACAAGTAAAGACATCACCTGACACTTCCTTGGTCTCAATTGACACACACTAGAAACTCCATAAGAGAAGGGATGGAGGCATGAACTGTGTGTATTTTTAGCATCAGTTTCTTGTTCTGGGTTATAACAGCTGTAGACAGTAAAAATCAAGGGTAGAGTTGACTGTATCAGACAATTGAAGACATCTGCATCATCACAGTCATAGTACCTGGACATTTTTTTTTTTCTGCAGTGGAGCTTTAATGTATTGGACGGGATTATCAGAGGCTGGATTGCCTTCACCATTTGGGACCACATTTTGCTTTATGATGAGCTGCAAGCCAGAGTGTATAAAGTGTGACTTAGGGCTCAGTAGCATAATCAAGAAAATACAATGAAAAAAAGAGTCTGCATTCTACAGGGTATTAACTGAAAAGCTATTCCAGTAGTAAGCAACTCTGTTGATATTTGGACACATCTGTTTCAGACTGCTGTCTTGTAAACTTTCCTTTAGAAAGAAAACTCTTGGCATATAGTTACTTTTGCACTCCTGCCAAATACAGGTAAAGTCCCTCAATAGAAGACAAAAAGAATGCAGTGAGCATATCGGCATTATTCAAACTAAAAGAAGAATGCAAAGCGCTTCACATATCTCAAGGCAAGTGATCCACATTCCCTAAGTCAGAAGTCCAGAACTCACGAGAAAGTCCAGCAATCCTCTAGTTTGCTTGGATTTGAAGCCTTGTATTTGTCAGAAGCCGTGGAATTAAGTCAGAAAAAACGTACAAATATGTGATATACTAAAAAAAAGAAAATTTTCCCAGCCAGCAAGAATCCTGGAAGTGTTAGATCCCTCACACAGATCACAGACCCCACAGCCACCTGCAACTTGAGCTCCGAATGTCACTTACCCTATGACGATGCAGGAGATGGCAGTTCCCAAGAAGGCATATGTTAAAATAGATCCTAAGTTTTGAAAAAAGTGTCTCTGGGGAGAAAAAAAGATATTTAATAGAGTACATCAGAATTTTTTCTTAGTGCAACAGAAAATAAAAATAAATGTATGCAGTTCACAGACCCCTCACTGTTTAGGCAAATTTTGGTTTTAGAGCCTCATTCCTGGCCTTATTGTGCTAATAGGGAATTAACTGATTATCATTGCAAAGGACTGGAGGGAAAAGTCAAGAAACAGAAAAAAAAAAAAAAAACCCACTGGAAGATGAGTAGGTAGGGATGAGAGAGACAACTCCCAGAACTGGCTGGACCTGAGAGGGAAGCAAGGAACTGGGCAATGTCTATGCCGGAATCGGGGCAATAATGGAAGACAGAGTTTTCATGAAGTTTTGTTGTAAATGCAACTCCTTTAGCATTAAAACAACAACAACAACAACAACAAATATTCTAAGGGATTTAAGTTGCCTTTTGATTTTACTGAATGTCTGACTTCTCTTTTATGTCTTCTGAATGTGATGAAAATAAACTTTAAAAATCTACAGCAGCCTAGTGGGTGGCTCACACCTGTAATTCCAGCAATTTGGGAGGCTGGAGGAAGGAAGATTGTTTGAGTACAATTGTTTGATGACTGCTCAAGGGGAGGAAAGCCCCAGGAATCCTAGAGTGGGAGCTGAGGAGCAGAAGAGCAGCCACATCACCTCTGCATCTCAAAAACCATGTAGGCTGGAGCCTCACTCTGTGGCTCAGGGGATGCCAGTACTTAAACCATTATGTGAATTACTAATGTACAAAATGTGCATAGTCAGACTGTGCTCAAGTACTGTTAGACAAGTGCATAGAAACTGCAAAACTGGACTTTCCTCTCTATGAGCATCAACCGTATTCTTGAGTTTTCACTTTAAAGGATAAACTCAATGTTAATTAATAGCCGAAGTCTTTGGTTACAATCATCCAGAATAATGCTGTCCAATAGAAATATAATGCAAGCCACATATTTAAAAATTTTTAAATTTTCTAGTAGCTACATTAAAATGTTTTTAAAAGATGAAATATGTTTTGATAATGTTTTGTTTAATCCAATCTATCAAAAATACTAACATTTCTACATGAAATCAATACAAAACATTATGGAAATATTTACATTCTTTTAATAAATACAAAATCTTTAAAATTCAGTGTGTATTTTACACTTAAAGAACATCTCGATTCAGACAAGTCGCATTTCAAGAGCTCAATAGTTACATGTGGCTAATGGCCTGTATTCAACAGAATAGGTTTAGAAGGCCAGGTTTGAATCTGTATCACAAATCTAAGATAATGATACTCTTACCAAATAGAGAAGCCCATAAAATAACAGTTTCTCATTAGTGCTGGTAAAATTCTCTACTTAATGATAAAAGAAGAAGATGATCACTATATATTTACCTTCTTTAGACTATATCCTGCATGAAATATAATTGGTGGCAGTAAAACATTGAAGAAGATTTCTGGATCAAATGTCATCTGCCAGAAAGGAAAAAAAGTATAGTTAGAATGATGCTCCTTTGGGTCATTAAAAAAATATGTTTCAAAAAACAGTTGTAATTGCTTTTGCTAAGCCTGTGTGAGGCATATTAACTATTAACTTGGCAGAGATGAAGGTAGGAGAAAATGAAAATTTGGAAATTCATACAGTATAACTGTAGCTTCTAAATGTAAAATCTACATACTTCCACACTACAGCTAACAACAACAAAAACTCAATGAAATCTCTCTGAGAAAAATGTCTTTTTATATATATGTATATAATATATATATATTATTTTTCTTATTAATATAAGGCAGCAGGAATGTCAGGCCTCTGAGCCCAAGCTAAGCCATCGTATCCCCTGTGACCTTCACTTTTATGTCCAGATGGCCCGAAGCAAGTGAAGAATCACAAAAGAAGTGAAAGTGGCCGGTTCCTGCCTTAACTGATGACATTCCACCACAAAAGAGGTGAAAATGGCCTGTTCCTGCCTTAACTGATGACATTACCTTGTGAAATTCCTTCTCCTGGCTCATCCTGGCTCAAAAGCTCCCCCACTGAGCAACTTGTGTCCCCCGCCCCTGCCCACCAGAGAGCAACCCCCTTTGAGTGTAATTTTCCACTACCTACCCAAATCCTATAAAACGGCCCCACCCATATCTCCCTTCACTGACTCTCTTTTGGGACTCAGCCCACCTGCCCCCAGGTGATTAAAAAGCCTTATTGATCACACAAAGCCTGTTTGGTGGTCTCTTCACACAGACGCGTGTGAAATTTGGTGCCGTGACTCGGATCAGGGGACCACCCTTGGGAGATCAATCCCCTGTCCTCCTGCTCTTTGCTCCGTGAGAAAGATCCACCTACGACCTCTGGTCCTCAGACTAACCAGCCCAAGGAACATCTCACCAATTTTAAATCAGGTAAGCGGCCTCTCTTTACTCTCTTCTCCAACCTCTCTCACTATCCCTCAACCTCTTTCTCCTCTCAATCTTGGCGCCACACTTCAATCTCTCCCTTCTCTTAATTTCAGTTCCTTTCCTTTTCTGGTAGAGACAAAGGAGACACATTTTATCCGTGGACCCCAAAACTCTGGCGCCAGTCACGGACTCGGGGAAGACAGTCTTCCCTTGGTGTTTAATCACTGTGGGGATGCCTGCCTGATTATTCACCCACATTCCATTCGTGTCTGATCACCGCAGGGACACCTGCCTTGGTCATTCACCCACATTCCCTTGGTGGCAAGTCAATTGCGGGGACACCTGCTTTGGCTGCCCAGGGCTGCTCCCCACACCCTTCTCCATGTCTCTACCCTTCTCTTTAAATTTGCCTCCTTCACTATAGGCAACCTTCCACCCTCCATTCCTCCTTCTTCTCCCTTAGCCTGTGTTCTCAAGAACTTAAAACCTCTTCAGCTCTCACCTGACCTAAAATCTAAGCATCTTATTTTCTTCTGCAATGCCACTTGACCCCAATACAAACTCGACAGTGGT
Source organism: Hylobates moloch (assembly GCF_009828535.3). NCBI lineage: Eukaryota > Metazoa > Chordata > Mammalia > Primates > Hylobatidae > Hylobates > Hylobates moloch. Next base: position 6,752,980 of record NW_026652297.1, on the reverse strand, counting down.
TCCAAACAGCCAGAAAAACGGCACTTTCAATTTTTCCATCCTACAAGATCTAGATAATTCTAGTTGTAAAATGGGCAAACGGTCTGAGGTGCCTGATGTCCAGGCATTCTTTTACACATCGGTCCCTCCCTAGTCTGTTCCCACACAATTCGTCCCAAATCTTGCTTCTTTCCCTCCCGCCTGTCCCCTCAGTCCCAACCCCAAGCGTCGCTGAGTCTTTCCAATCTTCCTTTTCTACAGAACCATCTGACCTCTCCCCTTCTCCCCAGGCTGCTCCTCGCCAGGCTGAGCCAGGTCTCAATTCTTCCTCAGCCTCCGCTCCTCCACCCTATAATCCTTTTATCACCTCCCCTCCTCACACCTGGTGCAGCTTATGGTTTTGTTCCATGACTAGCCTTCCCCCACCTGCCCAGCAATTTCCTCTTAAAAAGGTGGCTGGAGCTAAAGGCATAGTCAAGGTTAATGCTCCTTTTTCTTTATCTGACCTCTCCCAAATCAGTTAGAATTTAGGCTGTTTTTCATCAAATATAAAAACCCAGCACAGTCCATGACCCATTTGGCAACAACCCTTAGACGCTTTACTGCCCTAGACCCATAGGGGCCAGAAGGCCATCTCATTCTCAATATGCATTTTATTACCCAATCCTCTCCCAACATTAAATAAAGCTTCAAAAATTAAATTCCAGCCCTCAAACCCCACAACAGGACTTAATTAACCTCACCTTCAAGGTGTACAATAGTATAGTAGAGGCAGCCAAGTAGCAATGTATTTCTGAGCTGCAATTCCTTGCCTCCACTGTGAGACAAACCCCAGCCACATCTCCAGCACACAAGAAATCCAAATGCCTGAACCGCAGCTGACAGGAATTCCTCCAGAACCTCCTCCCCCAGGAGCTTTCTACAAGTGCCGAAAATCTGGCCACTGGGCCAAGGAATGCCCACAGCCCAGGATTCCTCCTAAGCCATGTCTCATCTGTGTGGGACCCCACTGAAAATCGGACTGTTCAACTCACCTGGCAGCCACTCCCAGAGCCCCTGGAACTCTGGCCCAAGGCTCTCTGACTCCTTCCCAGATCTTCTCGGCTTAGCGGCTGAAGATTGTTGCTGCCTGATCACCTTGGAAGCCCCCTAGACCATCAGGACACTGAGCTTTGGGTAACTCTCACAGTGGAGGGTAAGTCTGTACCCTTTTTAATCAATACGGAGGCTACCCACTCCACATTACCTTCTTTTCAAGGGCCTGTTTCCTTTGCCTCCATAACTGTTGTGGGTATTGATGGCCAGGCTTCTGAACCTCCTAAAACTCCCCAGCTCTGGTGCCAACTTAGACCATATTCTTTTAAGCACTCCTTTTTAGTTATCCCCACCTGCTCAGCTCCCTTATTAGGACGAGACACTTTAACTAAATTATCTGCTTCCCTGACTATTCCTGGGCTACAGCCACACCTCGTTGCTGCCTTTTCCCCAGTTCAAAGCCTCCTTCGCATCCTCCCCTTGTATCTCCCTACCTTAATCCACAGGTATAGGACACCTCTACTCCCTCCTTGGTGACCAATAATGCACCCCTTATCATCCCATTAAAACCTAATCACCCTTACCCTGCTTAATGCCAATATCCCATCTCACAGCACGCTTTAAAAGGAGTAAAGCCTGTTATCACTTGCCTGTTACAGCATGGCCTTTTAAAGCCTACAAATTCTCCTTACAATTCCCCCATTTTACCTGTCCAGAAACCGGACAAGTCTTACAAGTTAGTTCAGGATCTGCGCCTTATGAACCAAATTATTTTACTTATCCACCCCGTGGTGCCAAACCCATATACTCTTTTGTCTTCAATACCTTCCTCCACAACTCACTATTCCGTTCTTGATCTTAAAGATGCTTTTTTCACTATTCCCCTGCACCACTCATTCCAGCCTCTCTTTGCTTTTACCTGGACTGACCCTGACACCCATCAGTCCCAGTAGCTTACCTGGGCTGTGCTGCCACAAGGCTTCAGGGACAGCCCTCATTACTTCAGCCAAGCTCTTTCTCATGATTTACTTTCTTTCCACCCCTCCACTTCTCACCTTATTCAATATATTGATGACCTTCTACTTTGTAGCCCCTCCTTTGAATCTTCCTAACAAGACACCCTCCTGCTCTTTCAACATTTATTCTCCAAAGGATATTGAGTATACCCCTCCAAAGCTCAAATTTCTTCTCCATCCATTACCTACCTCGGCATAATTCTTTATAAAAACACACGTGCTCTCCCTGCTGATTGTGTCCAACTAATCTCTCAAACCCCAACACCTTCTATACAACAACAACTCCTTTCCTTCCTAGGCATGGTTGGATACTTTCACCTTTGGATACCTGGTTTTGCCATCCTAACAAACCCATTATATAAACTCACAAAAGGAAACCTAGCTGACCCCATAGATCCTAAGTCCTTTCCTCACTCCTCTTTCCATTCCTTGAAGACAGCTTTAGAGACTGTTCCCACACTAGCTCTCCCTGACTCATCCCAATCCTTTTCATTACACACAGCTGAAGTGCAGGGCTGTGCAGTTGGAATTCTTACACAAGTACCAGGACCGTGCCCTGTAGACTTTTTGTCCGAACAACTTGACCTTACTGTTTTAGACTGGCCGTGATGTCTCCATGCAGCGGCTGCCACCGCCCTAATACTTTTAGAGACTCTCAAAATCACAAGCTATGCTCAACTCACTCTCTACAGCTCTCATAACTTCCAAAATCTATTTTCTTCCTCACACTTGATGCATATGCTTTCTGCTCCCCAGATCCTTCAGTTATACTCACTCTTTTTTGAGACTCCCACAATTACCATTGTTCCTGGCCCAGACTTCAATCCGGCCTCCCACATTATTCTGGATACCACACCTGACCCCCATGACTGTATCTCTCTGATCCACCTGACATTCACCCCATTTCCCCGTATTTCCTTCTTTCCTGTTCCTCACCCTGATCACATTTGGTTTATTGATGGCAGCTCCACCAGGCCTAATCGCCACTCACCAGCAAAGGCAGGCTATGCTATATATCTTCCACATCCATCCTTGAAGCTACTGCTCTGCCCCCCTCCACTACCTCTCAGCAAGCCGAACTCATTGCCTTAACTCGGGCCCTCACTCTTGCAAAGGGGCTACGTGTCAATATTTATACTGACTCTAAATGTGCCTTCCATATCCTGCACCACCATGCTGTTATATAGGCTGAAAGAAGTTTCCTCACTACACAAGTGTCCTCCATCATTAATGTCTTTTTTAATAAAAACTCTTCTCAAGGCCGCTTTATTTCCATAGGAAGCTGGAGTCATTCACTGCAAAGGCCATCAAAAGGCGTCAGATCCCATTGTTCTAGGCAATGCTTATGCTGATAAGGTAGCTAAAGAAGCAGCTAGTGTTCCAACTTCTGTCCCTCACGGCCAGTTTTTCTCCTCCTCATCGGTCACTTCCACCTACTCCCCCACTGAAACTTCCACCTATCAATCTCTTTCCACACAAGGCAAATGGTTCTTGGACCAAGGAAAGTATCTCCTTCCAGCCTCACGGGCCCATTCTATTCTGTCGTCATTTCATAACCTCTTCCATGTAGGTTATAAGCTGCTAGCCTGCCTCTTAGAACCTCTCATTTCCTTTCCATCGTGGAAATCTATCCTCAAGGGAATCACTTCTCAGTGTTTCATCTGCTATTCTACTACCCCTCAGGGATTGTTCAGGCGCCCTCCCTTCCCTACACATCAAGCTCGGGGATTTGCCCCTGCCCAGGACTGGCACATTGACTTTACTCACATGCCTCCAGTCAGGAAACTGAAACACCTCTTGGTCTGGGTAGACATTTTCACTGGATGGGTAGAGGCCTTTCCCACAGGGTCTGAGAAGGCCACCGCGGTCATTTCTTCCCTTCTGTCAGACAGAATTCCTTGGTTTGGCCTTCCCCCCTCTATACAATCCGATAACGGACCAGCCTTTACTAGTTAAATTACCCAAGCAGTTTCTCAGGCTTTTGGTATTCAGTGGAATCTTCATATCCCTTACCATCCTCAATCTTCAAGAAAGGTAGAATGGACTAATGGTCTTTTAAAGACACACCTCACCAAGCTGAGCCTCCAACTTAAAAAGGACTGGACAGTACTTTTACCTTTTGCCTGTCTCAGAATTTGAGCCTGTCCTCGAGATGCTACAGGGTACAGTCCATTTGAACTTTTATATGGATGCACTTTCTTACTCGGCCCCAACCTCGTCCCAGACACCAGCCCTCTAGGTGACTATCCTCCAGTCCTCCAGTAGGCTAGACAGGAAATTCACCAGGCTGCTAATCTCTTGCCTACTCCAGATTCTCAGCCATATGAAGACACCCTAGCTGGATGATCAGTTCTTGTTAAAATCTGACCCCTCAAACTCTACAACCTTGATGGACTGGACCCTACCTAGTCATCTATAGTACCCCAACTGCCGTCTGCCTGCAGGATCCTCCCCACTGGGTTCACCATTCCAGAATAAAGCTGTGTCCATCGGACAGCCAGCCTAATCCCCCTTCTTCCTCCTGGAAGTCACAAGTACTCTCCCCGACTTCCCTTAAACTCACTTGCATTTCTGAAGAACAGTAACAACCCTTATGAGCCTAATACCTCCCTTCATTCTATTAGGTCTGTTCGTCCTTACCCTACTTTTTCAACAGGGCTTTATGCAGTCACCCCCACTACTTGGAGAGCCCCCAAAACTAGTCATCCCTACTGTCTTCTGTCTAGTTTTATTCATCATTCTCTACTACTTATAAATGCCCTACTCTTGTTTACACTGCTGGTTTACACTGTTTCTCCAAGCCATCACAGCTGATATCTCCTGGTGCTATCCCCAAACTGCCACTCTTAACTCCCTCTTAAAGTGGATAGATGATCTTTGCTGGCAGGGCACCCTCCAATACTTTCACCCTGATGAAGTTCTATTCTTTACTTTTATACTCACTGTTACTCTCATTCCCATCCTTATGCCACCCTCTATCTCTCCCCAGCTATCTCCACCACACTATCAACCTTACTCACTCTCTCCTAGCCGTTTCTAGTCCCTTCTTAGTGAACAATTGCTGGCTTTGCATTTCCCTTTCTTCCAGCGCCTACACAGCTGTCCCCGCCTTACAGACAGAATGGGCAACATCTCCTGTCTCCCTACACCCTGAACTTCCTTTAACAGCCCTCACCTTTACCCACCTGAAGAAATTCTTTACTTTCTAGACAGGCCCAGCACGACCTCCCAAGACATTTTACATCAACAAGCTGCCGTCCTCCTCCACACTTACTTAAAAAACCTTTCTCCTTATATCAACTCTACTCCCCCCTTATTTGGACCCCTCACAACACAAACTACTATTCCTGTGGCCGCTCCTTTATGTATCTCTCAGCAAAGACCCACTGGAATTCCCCTGGGTAACCTTTCACCTTCTCGATGTTCCTTCATGCTTTATCTCCAAGGCCTAACTACACACATCACTGAAACAATTGGAGCCTTCCAGCTCCGTATTACAGATAAGCCCTCTATCAATACTGGCAAACTTAAAAACATTAGCAGTAATTATTGCTTAGGAAGACACTTATCCTGTATTTTACTCCATCCTTGGCTACCTTCCCCTTGCTCATCAGACTCTCCTCCCAGGCCCTCTTCTTGTTTACTTATACCCAGCCCCATAAATAACAGTGAAAGTTTACTCATAGACACTCAATGTTTTCTCCTACCCCACGAAAATTGAACCTCCCCCTCTACACAGTTACCCCATCAGTCCGCATTACAACCTCTGATGGCTGCCGTCCTAGCTTGTACCCGCCCTAAGAGTCCGGGTACAAGACACCCCTTTCAGCACTCCTTCTCATCTTTTTATGATTTGCATCTCCAGTTTTGCCTTGCACAAGGTCTCTTCTTCCTCTGTGGATCCTCTACCTACATGTGTCTACCTGCTAATCGGACAGGCACATGCTCACTAGTTTTCCTTACTCCCAAAATTCAATTTGCAAATGTGACCAAAGAGCTCCCTGTTCCCCTCATGACACCAACATGAGAAAAAACAGTTATTCCACTAATTCCCTTGCTTGTCAGTTTAGGACTTTCTGCCTCCACTATTGCTCTTGGTGCCGGAATAGCAGGCATTTCAACCTCTGTCACGACCTTCTGTAGCCTCTCTAATGACTTCTCTGCTAGCATCACAGACATATCACAAACTATCAGTCCTCCAGGCCCAAGTTGACTCTTTAGCTGCAGTTGTCCTCCAAAACCACTGAGGCCTTGACTTACTGCTGAAAAAGGAGGACTCTGTATATTTTTAAATGAAGAGTGTTGTTTTTACCTAAATCAATCTGGCCTGGTGTATGACAACATAAAAAAACTCAAGGACAGAGCCCAAAAACTTGCCGACCAAGCAAGTAATTACGCTGAACCCCCTTGGGCACTCTGTAATTGGATGTCCTGAGTCCTCCCAATTCTTAGTCCTTTAACACCTATTTTTCTCCTTTTATTTGGACCTTGTATCTTCCATTTAGTTTCTCAATTCATCCAAAACAACATCCAGGCCATCACCAATCATTCTACACGACAAATGCTCCTTCTAACAACCCCACAATATCACCCCTTACCACAAAATCCTCCTTCAACTTGACCTCTTTCACTCTAGGTTCCCACACTGCCCCTAATCCCGATGGAAGCAGTCCTGAGAAACATCGCCCATTATCTCTCCACGCCACCCCCCCAAAAAATTTTTGCTGCCCCAACACTTCGATACTATCTTATGTTATTTTTCTTATTAATATAAGGCGTCAAGAATGTCAGGCCTCTGAGCCCAAGCTAAGCCATCGTATCCCCTGTGACCTTCACTTTTATGTCCAGATGGCCCAAAGCAAGTGAAGAATCACAAAAGAAGTGAGAATGGCTGGTCCCTGCCTTAACTGATGACATTCCACCACAAAAGAGGTGAAAATGGCCTGTTCCTGCGTTAACTGATGACATTACCTTGTGAAATTCCTTCTCCTGGCTCATCCTGGCTCAAAAGCTCCCCCACTGAGCACCTTGTGTCCCCCGCCCCTGCCCACCAGAGAACAACCCCCTTTGACTGTAATTTTCCATTACCTCCCCAAATCCTATAAAACGGCCGCACCCCTATCTCCCTTTGCTGACTCTCTTTTCGGACCCAGCCCACCTGCCCCCAGGTGATTAAAAAGCTTTATTGCTCACACAAAGTCTGTTTGGTGGTCTCTTCACAGAGATGTGAGTGAAAGAAATGATGTAGAAATTCTTGAATCCACTATCTATCTGCTCTTTGCTGGGTAATCTGAAAATAAAAACTCACTGATCTCTAAAACTTTCCTGGACTTATTATCTTATTTCCCTACTTCTCTTTATCCTTTATTCTTTTCCCTCCCTCTTCCCACATCCCCTGCCCCCCGTCCCCCACCCACACACACACACAGGCATTCATTATTTTACCACTAAGGGCTTCTCACCATTAGATTCCTCATCAAAATCAAATGTATGGGTTTCACAACTCCAATTTACAATTTTCTTCCCCTTTTTTGCCTGAATTCTTACTCATCTCTCAAGCTGCCTCTCAAAAGTTACTTCCCTGCGATATCCGCCTGATTTGCCATTCCAAACTGGCCACTCTCTGTTCTGTGCTTTTTAGCACTTTGGCCCCTCTTTTGTGGCATCTGTGTTTCATTGCATACTTTGATGATTATTGGTTTATATTTGACTGTTTTTCCTATTAAATTGGGATCGTATCAAGGATCACAGTGATGCCTTAGTCTGCGTTGCCTTCTCTGCCGGTGCCTAGCAAATTGCCCAATATATATTTGCTCAACTGGAAAAAAAAACTTACTTTTGAAAGTCAAATGTATTAAAATGGAATAAATTATACCCACATCACAGGTAAGGATTTTTTAATTAAAAATTTTAAAAAGCCGAAAGACAAATTTTGCATATTTTTACTCATTTCTGTAGCTAAAAATTGAAACAATTGAACTCATGGAGGGAAAGAGTAAGTAGAATGATGGTTATCAGAGGCTGGGAAGGGTATTATGTGGTGGTGGTAGGGGCAAGTGGGGATTGTGAACGGGCACAAAACATAGTTATATAGAATGAATAAGATCTAGTATTTGAGAGCACAACAAGGTACGTATAGTATAGTCAACAATAACTTACTGTACATTTAAAAATAACTAAAAGTATGATTGGATTGTGTATAGCACAAAGAAATAATAAATGCTTGAGGAGATGGATACTTTCACCACTAAAATTTTTTAAAGCCTCTCTTGGCTTCATGTTTTACTCTGGGCCTGTTTGGGCAATGTCAGAGCCTCCCTTCACCCTTCCTCGTACTGGCTCTCCGAGGAAGTGAAATTTGAGCTGAGATCCAAAGGCAGAAATGTGACCAAAACAGGAGATGAGTGGAGGAAACAGGATCCCAGCCAGAGCATAACACGCAGAGAGATCTGAGGTAGAAAACAGTTGTGTGTAGGCTGGGCACAGTGGCTCATGCCTGTAATCCCAGCACTTTGGGAGGCTAAGGAGCGTGGATCACTTGAGGTCAGAAGTTCAAGACCAGCCTGGCCAACATGGTGAAACATTGGTTTTAAATATAGGAGGAGCAGATCATTATTTTCAGCTTCTGAGTTGATTGTTACAGTCCAAAAAGTTTTTTTACTCAGGTTTCTGAATGAGCCAGTATAACAAAAGAAACGGTGGAGTGGGCAAAGGCCATAGCGTGGGGCTTCCCTGACCTCTGGCTTTTAATATGTGAAAACTGAGGCACTAAGGAGAAAAACAAACCATTTTATTTCGTGATCTATGTTCCTTCTGTTATATAAATTACTTGGAGTAGTGTTTAAAGGCATGGACACTCAGAGCCAAGCTTCCTGGGTTCAAATCCGTCTCTACTAAAAATACAAAAATTAGCTGGGCATGGTGGCTCATGCCTGTAATCCCAGCTACTTGGGAGGCTGAGGCAGGAGAATTGCTTGATCCTGGGAGGCAGAGGTTGCATGAGCCGAGATGGCGCCATTGCACTCCAGCCTGGGCAAGAGAATGAGACTCTGTCTTTAAAAAGGAAAAGAAAAGAAAACAGCTGTGTGTGTTCAGAAACCCAAAGGCCAGAGGGGCTGGGTGGAGTGAGCAAAGGCCATAGCATGGGGAGATGGGGCTGAAGAAGATCCAGGTGGAATTGGGCAGTGCTGGGAGGTGATCCCAAATGGAGAAGGTGCCGGTAGAGGGCTGGGCGGGGATGAGAGACCACCTCGATGCTTTAACAAAGTCACTTGGGTGGCTTCTGCAGAATCCCGGTGAGAGAGGATGGTGGCCTGGAGTTGGGGAGAGAAGGCAGTACCCAAGTATACTGGGGAGGCAGAATGAGCAGTCAACGAGTTAGATGTTGAGGATAACAGGAAAGGGAGAAATCACTTCTAGGTTTTTTGCTTAGGTAGTAAGAAAGCCTAAGGTCAAATGCCTGCTCAATCGTAGCTGCTCATTAAACGTTGGTTTCCTCTCACTAGCACATATTCCACATGTCTAGAAAAATTGTATTGCTTACATTTATGAATCAGACATGATTAAACTCCAGCCATTTCTTTTGTTACACTGGCTCATTCAGAAACCTGAGTGAAAAACCTTTTTGGACTGCAACAATCAACTCAGAAGCTGAAAACGATGATCTTCTCATCCTATATTTAAAACCAATATATTACATTAATTTATTTTCAGAAAATCAATCTAATTCTACTAGGTTTTGTATTTTATAATTGATTCTGGGCTCTTAATACGTTTGACTTTCGGTGTACAAAGCTTGTAATTATCTTTTGAAGAGAAGCACCAATGTTTTGATTCTGTTTTTACCTCACTGACCTCTGGCTTTTAACATACGAAAACTGAGGCACTGAGGAGAAAAACAAATCATTTTATTTCATGATCTAGGTTCCTTCTGTTATATAAACTATTTGGAGTAGTGTTTAAGGGCATGGACACTCAGAGCCAAGCTTCCTGGGTTCACATCCTAAGCTCCTTGACTTGGACAGCTGTTTAACCTCTGTGTCCTTCAGTTTTCTCATCTTTACAATGGACATAATAGAGTGGTACCTAATTCTAGGATGGTTATAGGAATTAAATGAATTAATATTTGTAAAGCCCTCAAAGCATTGCCTGACATCTAGTAAGCACATTTTATTTATTACAAAATAAAATAAAATATTTGAATGAATATTTTCAAATCATAGCATTTGAAGAAACTGCCTATTGTCAGAAACTCCTAAAGTTTACACAACTGTGCAAAATTTGAGGAAAGATCTTAATTTTTCATCTAAGTTTGTTCCCTTTCTAAGAGTATCAGGAACACCATTATTGATCTATTTTCATGAGGCTTCTTTGAGAATATATCAATGCATATTTGAAAGTTTTTAGCATAGAGATGTATTTCTGAATGCTTGAGGGATGAAGCAGTGCAGCTGTGATCATCTGGAAGAGAGAAACACAGTGGTACAACCTCCTGGACAGAAAATCCCTTGCCTCAGCAGTTTTTCTGCAAAAATCGGGTTAATCACTCAACCAGAACATTTCAATAATGAGAATGCCCCATTCCCTGCTTGCAGGTTAACTAATATGCTATTGAATTATATTTTCTGGAGCAGCCAGATGAAACTGGCAGGCTGAGAATGGCATGCAGCATGCGAGGATTTATTTGTATATACAAAACAGATTTGTGTTCTTTTCAGACTTGCCGTAAGCTTACGAACTGCTAAATCAGAGTTCTGGGAGGAACTCCAAACCCAGACAATTTCTCAGAAATGGCTGGATCTGCTGCTGTACTAACCTCCAGATGGGAATTTCACATGTCATTCTCCCCAGACTTTGTGTTCAAATCGTGGCCTTGGAGGTGGGGCTGTTTTGAAGGCCCAAACAGTTAAAAAGGAATTATTGTAACATGAGGAGAAAAAATCCAAGCGAGGGATGGGTGAGAAGAGCAGAAAGCTAAAAATGTTCCAGCTTAAGCCTTTCATTAGTCTTTTAAGATACAAATCTTATGGACAAGCACTGCCTAATAGAACTTTTTGTGATGGTGGAAATGTTCTTTCCTTGTACTATACAGTATGGTGGCCACTAGCCACATGAGCCATTGAGCACTTGAACAGTAGCTAGTGCAATTGAGGGACTGAATTTTTAATTTTAACACTGGTGGCTAGCGGCAATTGGAGAGTACATTTATAGATGGTTACTAGAATTTAAAATTTATACTATTTCCTTTTTAGATGTTCTATCATACTACAAAAGGTGTGACTAATTTGGAACAACAGACCTCCAACTCTGAGATGGAAACGTTATGTATATCTTATGAAAACAGTGAGATTTTTAAATATTAAAATTCAATTCTTAAAGATAAAATGGGAGAGAGAAAAATATCAATATGTTCACGAGGATGCAGCAAACTTTAAATATCTCATAAGTGCACCAGTATTTGGCTGGCAATGGCCCAGACATATATTTACAGAGATAATCAACTTGAACACTTCCCAGAGTGGAAAGGATTATGTACCAAGTTAATTTCCAAGTTCATCAGAAGGTTATAGATATAAAATTCTGTTTGGGTCTGAGTATTAAGGAATCCATTGACTCAATATGACTTATCTGGGAAGAAATATCAGTGTTCCACTGAACTACTAAATAAATAATCACCAAAACAACCATCCTAGTGAGGGATTGTGATTTATGTAGTACATTCCTTCCAAAGAGGTCTTTTAAAAACATTGTTTCATCAATTCTGACAACATTCTCAAGTGGTAGCTGGCAAATGCAATTGTCCCCATTTTCCAGAGACAGGAGAATAAATTAATGGCTTACCCAGTGTCAATCAATAAGACAGGACTATCACTGGGAATTGGATATATATGCATGGGCAAATGAAATGTGTGCTTTCCAGGGAAACATGAGGCTAACATAACCATTTTAAGCAAGATTTAGGAGTGTTGAAGAGAAGTTGGAACTAAGAAGTAGGCTTTTGCTGTTTTGCAATTGCTGATTTTTTTAAAGTGGTTAATAATAATGTGTTAATCATCTTCAACGCTTTATTCATTAAAAATTTAACAACCCTCTTTTTGCTGTGAAGCACTTGAAGATATATTATGGAGAGACTGACTCCATGAAGGTTATAGTCCAACAAAGGGAAGACGCTGTATAATTGCATCTAAGGCGCTGGGATAAGCTGTAATTCAGAGTTTTCTATGACAGGGACACCATTCTGGGCTTGCTGATCCCCCAGGAAATTTTGATGTTGAAGCAGCATATGAGTTGGATTTTGAAGAATGGGTAAGAGTCTATTTGTGGGGCATTGACATGCAGAACCATGCTCTCCTGCGTGTCCCGGGGGCAGTGGACCAGAGTTCCCCAAACCACAGAGAACACCGGTAGCTTCCTGGGGTTTCAGTTACAGTTGGTAGCAAGGAATATAAAATATTAAAATAAATGCAGATATATGAAAAAGTGAAACTAAAAATCTGTATCCATTTTTAATACAAATAGGAGACTTCAAAGGAACCATCTTGGCTTGGGCAGCTTTGGGTCACACCTAGGGACAGTTCAAGTGTGTGCATTTCTTTTCCTCTGCCTTAAGTTATGCTTTGGTTTGAGAAGCACCAGAGTGAGAGAAAAAAGAATACTCTCGGAATACCTAATGAAAATATACCACCTACTAGTTAGACGGCCTTGGTCTATTTACTTAACCTCTCTGAGCCTCAGTTTCCTTATTTGTACTCTGGGCATGAAAATGCCTGCTTCCTAGAGTTGCTTCTGAGGATTATATGTAATAATGAATTTAAAGGGTTCTGCTTGGTACCCAGCCCTATTTTTCAAGAAGTGTTCACTGGCCCGGCGCAGTGGCTCACACCTATATTCCCAGTACTTTGGGAGGCCGACGTGGGTGGATCATTTGAGGCCAGGAGTTTGAGACCATCCTGGCCAACATGGCAAAAAATGGTCTCCAGTTAAAAAAAAAAAAAAAATTAGCCAGGCACAGTGGCACAATGCCTGTAATACCAGCTACTCTGGAGTCTAAGGCACGAGAATCGCATGAACCCGGGAGGCAGAGGTTGCAGTGAGCCAGGATTGCATCACCGCACTCCAGGCTGGGCGACAGAGAGAGATCTCCTCTAAAAAAAAAAAAAAAAAAAAAAAAAAAGTAAAGAAGTGTTCACTAGATCTGAATCTAAATGAAATAAAATATTGAAGCAATGGTTTGAGAATGTGAGGCACAAGGAACACTTGGGGAACAGAAATAGACAACGTGGGGTTCCTAAGGAATAGAGGGGAAGGTAAAGTCCAACAGGAGGATACAACCAAGATTGTGGGCCTCTCTCAGATCCACTAGATTTAAACTATATTTACTCAAACCTGTTGAGCTATTTTACACAAGCAGAATTAAATAATAAAATGGCTACTGGGAGTCCTAAGAAGGGTAATTTGGTAATAGCTATCAAAATGTTAACTGTTGATACCATTTGATTCAGCAACACCTCATCTGAGAATTTATCCTGCAGATACGCTTGCACATGTGTGGAATAATACAAGAGTATTTATTGCAGATGAAATAATGGAAAAAACAAAGCCCTGAGGATGATTGGACCATGGACTAGTTAAATAAATTATGATATAATTCATAAAACGCACCTGTTAAAAAAGCTGAGGAAACTGCTCGCCTATGAAATAATGTGGCTGTGCTCAAAAATGTGTTGTCAAGTCAAAAGAGCAAGGTGCAGAATGGCATGTCTGGCCTGTGTAACAGAAATCTCTATGGCCTCACAACACCCATTTCCTTTCTGTCCTGGTCAGACATGTAGACTACATTTCCTTGTAGTCAGGTGGGACCATATGACTGAGTTCAGGCCAACTGAATATGGACGGAAATAATATTTATCACTTCCTAGTCCCTAAGAATCCCCCAGATTTTCCATGCTTTCTTTCCTTCCTTCCTTTTTCAGCTCATGTAGAGCATTCAGCAGCAGTTATCAATCCCTAGAGACTAACAGAGAGACTAGATTAAAGGAAGTCAGAGCCACGAATGGCTCCAGCAGAGGAACACAATGCCCCATCATTGACCCAAAAAGCCACACCGGATTGAGACATACACAAGAAATAAACATGTACTACATTAAGCCTCTGAGATTTGATGGTATCTTATTAAAGTATTTGGCATATCTTGTGATTTGTGGTTTTTTTTTTTTTTAAAGAAGGACATGAAATATTTACCTGTGTATAGAAAGAGTAACTATTGTTTGCTTTGGGGAAGACTGGGGAGAACTTGGTGGCAGGAAGAAGGGCATTTGGCATAAGAATTTTCTGTGTACCGAGTAAGGGGCTAGGGGTGACCTTCTTTGTGCTGGTTTCATATCTATAAATACAGAGGTGATCACTGCTTAGAGCAGTACATGCCAGAATTTTCCCCAATATGATACAAACAGAAAATGATAATATTGGGTCAAAGAGGCTAAATCGGAAGGAAATGAGGGTTCTGATGAATGTGCTCATGGCTGAAGAGGACAAGTCTGGGGCTCTGCTTATCCTCCGTCCAAGGATGAAAAGATCCATATCTCGTGACACACCTGTGATCCATCAGCACACCAGCCGGGGAGTACTGGAAAGGCTTTAACCCCCCGATCCTGATTCCAACTTTAATTCAACCCCTTTTAGGGAATAGAGAGTGACTAGTCTGATTGGTGAATTGGAGAAGAGGAATTAAGTGTGTGCCTCTCATCCCTCTCCTCTGTTCACATTGGAATTAGCTTGCTTGATGAGTGAATCCCCATTCTCTTCCTCCCGCTCCCAAGCTTTGTGAGAGCAGAGCCCAGCATGGAGGCTAATTCTGTCCAGCTGGGTCTCTCTGGGTGTGTAAGTCTTTCTAATTCTGTTGTAAAGGTGAGCAAAGCAGCCCCCAGACCAAGCCCCATTATTTTGCATAGCTTTTGCTCTCTATCTTTCTGGTTCCTGTATTTATCCACTGGCTACAACATGAGGTAGGCAAAAGAGACAACGAATTAACCCTTCAAGATTCTCATACACTCTTTTGTACCTTTCGAACATCAGGCCGTGTGAATGTATTACATAGTCAAAAATATATATATTTTTAAAGAAGACATCTGTGCATATTAGTTTGCAGAGACCTCAAGATTGTCCTGGATGAAGGGAAACCATTGCCAGGCTGCAGTTACCAGAACGAGCCAAGGTAATGATAGTGGGAATGAAGGTGGCTGTGATAGAATGGAAAGAAAGAAAGAAGACCAGGAGACATCCATTCACTCAACATGTGTTTTCTTACAATAAGCCAGGCATACGGCAGGGAGGACTAGCAGGGTTTGTGGGTAAAATAGAGGTAAAAATAGAAAACTCCATAAGGAACCTGTTTCTGCACCCGGGTGAGTGACTGAGAATGTGGCTGAGGAGGAGCTGACTCAGCAGGAATAAGAGGGGTCAGAAAGGCTGAGGGCTCATGGAGGCTTCTGCTCACTAAGTGGGAGGTGCCTGTACACCACTCGGAAATATGTGCCCGGTGGCAAAGTCAGGGCCAAGGAGAAATGATCCAGAATCATCAGTATGGAAAACATGAGTTGACGAGCATAGATGGGGTATCTGGGAAGTGAGTGACATAAAAAAGAGCCAAGGATCAAGGACAGAATGCTGGGAGGGGACGCAGTGGCTCCACCAGGGAGAGAGACAACAATCAGAGAGAGGAGGAGAATGAAACCCAGGGCTGCAGAAAGCCAGAGAGAGGTGGAGGATGAGAAGGAGCTGCCACTCCCTCATGCAGGGCTGCCAGGTTTAGCAATACAAACACAGGACGCTGAGTGAAATTGGAACTTCAGATAAACATCAAACACTTTTTCAGAATAATTTCATAATATTGCATTTGAGACATAATTTTCCCCAATCATTGACTATGTATCTGAAATTCAATAAACAGAAACAGATGTAAGAAGGCCAACCCCCAAAGTGGACCTGTTTTTGCACCTGGCTGAGAGAATGGCTGGGGAGGAGCCAACTCCACCTTTCCTATTCTGATGTCAGCTGCTGAAAAAAGGAGTTTAAGGACCAAGGGGAAATCCTTTGGGTTTCATAATTAGGAAGTGGTTTTTGATCA
This sequence comes from Hylobates moloch, assembly GCF_009828535.3. Taxonomy (NCBI): domain Eukaryota; kingdom Metazoa; phylum Chordata; class Mammalia; order Primates; family Hylobatidae; genus Hylobates; species Hylobates moloch. The sequence continues at coordinate 6,736,825 of NW_026652297.1, read as the reverse complement.
TTTCTGACTGATTTACACCAAGAAGTGGGTACAGGAGGTTAAGGAAAAAATGAGTGATGGCAAGGTAGGAACAGTGGGCTCTGGGCCTTTCACAGGGTAGGCTGAGCAGTGGCTTTTTCAGGAACCTGATAAATTGGCTCTTGGATGAACAGGAGGAACAAGGGAGAGGGGAAATAAAAGGACAAAGGCCGTAAAAGAGAAGGAAGGAGGCAGGAGGGGACATCAGGAAACAGAGTGGTAAGGGCCAAAATAATTAAGATGTGCTAAGTTTAGAAAATTAAAGAAGTGATAAGAGGAGCAAAATTAATTAATTAATGCTTTAAAATGGGGAGAAACTTTACTCAAGACATTCAAATCTGTGGACTGGCCAAATTAGGGGATGGTTTTCATAGTAAAAAGCATTCTTCCATTTCTCCAGGTGTTTACTGAAGAGCCCTCGTACGTGGCAGGCACTTGTCAAAGAAATGGGTCACACTAACAGCTAGTGCCATTGACAGCTAGGCCATTAAAGGGAGAAGCTGCCTTAGAGGTCACCTAGTTGGGGAGAAGGGTGGCAGTAATGGAAAGTGGGGACAATTGCCCCCTCCATTCCTGTCTTAGCAGTTTTGACTTCACCTGTTTGACACACTGTGAAGCCCTTTGTTAGATTTTCTTGGAATGAAGGGCTTTTTGCTATTAAAAAAAAAAAAAAGAAAGGTTTAAAACCCTGACCTAATATCCGCCGGATGCGGTGGCTCACACCTGTAATCCCAGCTCTTTGGGAGGCTGAGGTGGGTGGATAGTGAGGTCAAGAGATGGAGACCATCCTGGCCAACATGGTGAAATCCTGTCTCTACTAAAAAGACAAAAAAATTAGCTGGGCCTGGTAATGTGCACCTGTAGTCCCAGCTACTCGGGAGGCTGAGACAGGAGAATCGCTTGAACCTGGGAGGTGGAGGTTACGGTGAGCCGAGATGGCGCCACTGCACTCCAGCCTGGCAACAGAGCAAGATTCTACCTCAAACAACAACAACAACAACAAAACAAAAACCCTGACCTAATGTAATCCTCCAGAGAGATCGAGAGACATGTGCAAGGTACAATTTGTTCAGAGACAGCACCAAGCTTGGAGGTTCTAAACCAGAGATGTTTTTCTCTTATTTTATACATGTGCTTAACTTCACCTCGAACAAGTTTTAAATGATATACTAGAGTTGAAGTTCCTCCTCTTCTCAGCCAGCCCCAGAAATAATCAATGCCATGAAGTCAGTGCCCTTTCCTTCCATTACTGTATTTATACATTTCATATGTGTGTAGTCATAAACCATAATTAGTATTGCTTGTATATTTTTACTTTATTATATTTGAGACAGGGTCTTGCCTTGTTGCCCAGGCTGGAGTACAGTGGTGTGATCATAGCTCACTGTAACCTGGAATTCGTGGGCTCAAGTCTAAGCCTCCCAAGTAGCTAGGACCCCAGGTGCATACCACCACAACCACCTAATTTTAAAATATTTTTGTATATTTGTGTGTTTTAAAATTGTGTCATAAATACCCTTTTACATTTATTGAATATAAAAGGCATCCTCTTGCCTTTTACATTCAACATAGTTTTTGAGATTTATGTATATTAATATACAAGTGAATCTCATCCATTCACTTAAACTGCTGTGTAATGTTCTATGGGATGAATATATCATGATTTGATTTTTTTCCCTTCTCTTGTTACCATTACTAAAAATGCTGCAATGTATATTCTTGTACTTAAGTCTGTGTATACATGTGAGAGTTTCTCCAGAAGTGAAAAATACCTAGAAGTGGGCCTGCTGGGGTATGGGGTATATAAAACTTCAACTTTAGTAGGTATCACCAAATTAGAGGGGCTACCCAATTTACACTCCCATAGTAAAGTATAAGAGTATTTCCCCAGATTTTAGCCAATACTTAGTATTGACAAATTTCTAATTTTTGGCAATCTGGTAAGTATGAAATGATACCACATGATCATTTACTTAAAATTTTTCATTACTAATTAAAAGAACATACACTCCTCATTTATTGGTCTTTGTGGTATCTCTTTAGTGAATTTTCTGATCTCTTTTACTCAGTATTAGTTTTTCATATTGATGAGTTCTTAATGTAATCTGGTTACTATTCTGCTTTGGTTATTTAAATTTCAAATACATTCTTCTATTCTCATGATCTCCTTAAGCTTTTAAACTTTGTCTTTTAACTTTGTTGATGGTGTCTTTTTCATGCAAAAGTTTATTTTAATGTAGTAAAATTTATTCCATTTTTATATTATTATTTGTGCTTTTGGTGATATCTTTAAAAAATATTTTCCTATTCTGATGTCATAAATATATTTTCTCCTAAAGTTGTATAGTTTGATTTTTACTTAAGTCTCTAATCCGTCTCGGATTTATTTGTGATAAGATGCGAGATAGGGATCTAATTCTTTTTCTTCCATATTGATAGCCAATTGTCCTAGGAAAATTCATAGGTATTTGGTAATTAATCCTTTTCCCGTTTATTTCAGTTGGCTCTTCCGCCATTTTCCAGTGCTTTTTCAAAGACCCAGAAGACATTTATTCTAATAAATATTTTATATCTGTTATCTGATAGCTGTTTAATGTTTAATAACCTATTTAATGTTTCAAAATACAGGAAAAGCTTTATACAGATAGGTATTCACTGAAGCATTATTTATATTAGTGAAAATTTAGAAACAACTAAAAAATCAAGTACATTTCCATCCATTACAGTTAATTTTTAAAAGTCTGACAGAAGGTTTAAGTTATGATAATAAGTAAGTAAAGCAAGTTACAAAGCTTTAGAGACCATCTGATTTAAGCTATGCAGAAAAAAAATATGTAAATGACTGAATGGAAATTTACTAAAATTTATAGTGGTTGCATAATATTGTGGGATTATTTTAATTATTTCAGATAAAATACTTTCTTGTCATTCTAAATGAATATCTTGTAAAGTTACCATTTACGAAGTTATCCTACAAATGTAATGGAATCAGTAATGAAAATCACATATATTTTTAAAATTATTTTTTAAAGATCAAGGGATAATAAAAGCTGAAAAATGGAAGATAAGAAAAAGTTAAGAACTGGGGACTCAGACTTCTTATAATTTTTGTTTGTTTGTTTGTTTTGAGACAGAGTCTTGCTCTGTTGCCCAGGCTGGAGTTCAATGGCTCAATCTCAGCTCACTGCAACCTCCACCTCCTGGGATCAAATTATTCTCTTACCTCAGCCTCCTGAGTAGCTGGAATTACAGGGATGCACGACCATGCCCAGCTGATTTTTGTATTTTTAGTAGAGACTGGATTTCACCATGTCGGCCAGGCTTGTCATGAACTCCTGACCTCAAGTGATCCACCCGCCTCACCCTCCCAAAGTGCTGGGATTACAGGTGTGAGCCACTGCATGCCCAGCCATGATTTTTAAGTGTGGTAAAATATCTGAAAAGGACTAATACAGAATCAGGCAGGTGAGCAATAAGCCCTCATTGAATGTCCAAACCTATTGAGTTATTTTCACGCTTTTCAAAAATTACTGGAAGTCGGCGGCAAATCCCTCCAACTAGAAAACTTAGTATTATGAATGTTAACGGTTAAAAACTGGAGGATTGGCCAGGCGCGGTGGCTCATGCCTGTAATCCCAGCATTTTGGGAGGCCGAGGTGGGTGGATAACCTGAGGTTGGGAGTTCAAGACCAGCCTGACCAACATAAACTCCGTCTCTACTAAAAGTATTAAAAATTAGCTGGGCGTGGTTGCGCATGCCTGTAATCCCAGCTCCTCAGGAGGCTGAGGTAGGGAATTGCTTGAACCCGGGAGGTGGAGGTTACAGTGAGCCAAGATCGCACCATTGCACTCCGGCCTGGGCAACAAGAGTGAAACTCGGTCTCAACAAAAAAAAAAAAAAAAAAAAGGAGGATCACTGAAATATATACATTTTCATTGAAATTCATAAAAGCAAAACTAAATTACAGAGAAACAGTGAAGGGAGAACAATGTAGAGAAAAATAACAAGTTATCATTGAGAATTTGTGAGACTAGAATACCACAAAGCTATAATTACTTTTCAAATCATTAAAATGCTAGAAGTTAGAAATGTCCCATTGTGAACATTATACATACAAAATGACAGATATAAACACTGTTATTTCATTGGAGGTAGGTAGTGCCTATGACTCCAGGCAAAATTAAGTGGTGAATTAAGACCAAAACATCTACATAATTCTAAACATTTACCTTGGCAGCATGGAGTTGTAGAAAGGACATTGAACTTGGAGTCAGAAGCCCTGGTCCTAATTCTAGTTCTGTTGTAAATCAAACTTGACCAAGTCACTTAAGCTTCCAGAACTCTGGTTCCTCCTCTGCAGCGTGGGTCATATTTGTTTGCCTTATGGAATAATGGTGAGACTGAATGGACAATGCAACGGGAGAAGTCTTTGTAAATTAAAAAAAAAATTTCCATGGAAAAGAAAATACACTGTCATTATTATAATTTGGGTGGGGCTGAAGTTTAGGATTTGACTTCCTCACATGTAACCTGGTGCATTTACTATTTGCCAATTAATCATAATAGTAAGTAATTAAAAAAAACTTTCCATAAGGCTGTTACAGTTTTAAAGTTTCCTTCATACACAGTGTCTCATTTATTTCTTTACAACACCCTTTGAGTTAAGTATTTATGCACACCTCATTTTTACAGAGGTGGAACCAAGGCTCAGAGTTAAGGCCTTAGCTATTTACAAGGCATGTTACTTGCCTTAAGTTACCTACCTTGTAAACAGCCAAGGCCTTGACTCAAATCATAGCTTCTAATTGCAAGTCCATTGCTTTGTTGATAATAACAATAGCAAGTAACAGTTAATATACTTTGAGCACTTACTATGAGCCAGACACTATTCTAAGTGCTTCACATGAATTTTCTCATTTGCAATTCACAATAGCCCTACAAAGTAGTTAAGAATTTGAAGCACAGGATGGTTAATTATCTTACCTAAGATCACATAGCTGGTAAGTGGCATTTGATCCAAGTTATATGGCTCTAGAGATTGGCCTTTTAACTTCACTATCCCGTCTCCTACTCATAAGTGGGTTCAGGTCACCCACTCAACTGCTGAATTTGTTCTCATTGAATGCAAATACATCAAGGACAACTAAGTTTTCTAGATCACTGCCATGGCAACAAACCACCAATGGCTAGAAACTCTCCTAAGTTTTGCATAAGATTCTTGATGCACAAACTCACCTTTGCTATCTTTGTGACTTTTTGCTAAGGTCGGTATCATACATCCTGGGTTTCCTACCCCTGGACCTAGATGCCCAAACTCCAGGCCTTCTCATTTTCTGCACTCTTGGATTGGCTGCTGCTGGTCCCTTGTGGGCCTGCCATTCATGTGGGGGTTGCCCTACGACCCCTCACCAGCTGTGGTATTGACATAATCATGTGACTTCAGTCTAAGACTGACATGATACCAGCAGGAGAAGAGAAAATAACAGGTGCATGTGAGAAGAGCCTGGTCCTGCGTCTCACCAAGAGCTACTCATTCCTCAGGAGTCAGGAGCCATGCACCCAAAACAATTAAAACTTTGCACATCAACAATAATTTCTTTTTTCCAATCTAGAATAGATCTTAATATTGGCTTTTTTTTTTTATTACAGGCAAAAGAAACTGCTTTTTATCACTTCAGAATATACAGGAGCATCTCAATCCTAGTTTCTTTCTTTATCTTACTTTTTTTTTTTTTTTTTTTGAGTTTGCATTATCTTTTTCAGACCTTAGCTTTGAAGTGTGTATGCAGCTTCCCCCATCACATGACCTCACCAGGGAGCAACTGGCCTGGGGAAGCCGGACTGGGAAGGGCTGAGTCAGCAAGGACCACAGTCACAGCAGGCACCCTTGAGGGAACTGGGGTGAGCAGGAAGCTGTGTGTGCTGAAATCAGCAGAAAGCATGATTTAAAATTAAATTGTTGCATATTTTTAAATGCATTTAAGCACCATTTTAAATGGCACAATAAAAAGCAAAACCAAACCTTCTCCATCATGCCCTCCTCAGACTTCTTACTCCAAGGGGAAACCCATGCCCATTAAGGGCAGATGTTATGGAGGCAGTAAAGGAAGTAGACTAATATTTATAACTTGCCTAATTTTAAACGTAACTTTTCTCTTTAGTTCGGAAAGTAACTCTCTGAAGTAGGTAGCAATAATCCCTGCTTTACTGATAAGAAAAAATATGCTCAGAGAAATTAACCTACCAAAGATAAATCTCATCTCAGAGATGAGATTCAATTAGTTCTAACCATAGAAGCTTATGCACTTCACCGTGTGATCTTAGAGGCAGTCAGAGTTTGAGCTGCAAATGTGATGCTCTTACAGTAAAATTTCAAGACAACTGTCAAGTAGGAAAGGACTTTTTGGGGACGTGAAAAATGAAGTGTTTAGATATTTCAAATTCTCCTAAAAAAGAAATTAGGTAAGCCTGTATTTAGTGATGGGCTTGTAAACCATCTTTCTGGAGAAGAACAAAACCTCACAAGCCCTGATTTGTACCTTTTGCCAGTTTCTGTGGTATAAGTACTCCTATCATGGCCCATTTCAAGTTTTCAACAGGCTCACAAAGTTGTTGAATATTTAATAATCAGTCCTCAAAAGCTGGGACAAGCCTGCTCCAGCACTCCACTGCAGTCATCTTACTCCAACTATGTGTTAACTCATCATCTAGGTACGGTTCTCGGGTGTAAAATCTAGAAAAAGCTTCCCAGCCTGTGGGGGGTCGGTGTACCTGGCACTGTGCTGTGCCACTCTGACTCCCCTTCGATGAAGGCCATGTTGCCCCTGCGGCAGGGAGCACTGTCAGTCCTTTCAGGGATTGCCAAGACTGCAAAGAAGCACCTCACCCAGCGTCATGCCCTTTCCAGAGTGACCCACATCAAAGAACAGAGCAATTTGGTGTCTTCGAGGCCTAGCCTTCTGAATCCAGCTGGAATGACTCTAGGGTTCATTCTAGCTCCACAGCTTCCCAAGGAGGCAGCCACAATTGTTGGGCCTGCATCTCAGCTTCATTTCTCTCTCTACCCACTCAGGCTTCCTTCCTCTTCTACTGAAAGGTGTCAATCTCAAGGGCACTTGATAAACGTCCTGCTCACTACACACTACCTCAGGGTCCACTGCTCTTCTGGGAACCCATTATGTGACAGTTAGAAAGAAAGATGAAGACCACCTGAATTTGCAGGACGTTCTTGCTCCACACACTCCAACCTGGGGCAGAACTCAGTAAATCAGAGCCCACTTAGCCCTGTGATCAGAAATGGATGTGAAGGGAGCAGCTGGGAGACTCCATAACTCCAGGCAAGCTTAAAAGGCAACAAGAGACAACCAGCTGAATGTGCAGCTCCGTTAGGTCCTGTCCCCTCCTGTGCCCAGCTAGGGAGCTCCTAGCTGGGAGGTAGGCTACTACCTCAGACTGTATCTGCTACTAAACAGGAGCTTCCTAATGACCTCAGGAGAGAACAGGGAAATGCAGCTGGGTGGAACTTTAAATAACTACTCGCTGGAGACCAGCAATGATAAATGTGCACTCTTGCCACAGTTTAATATTTTAGAAGGAACAAAGCAATGGGGAAAAGAATCGAAAGATCCATTTTAAGTATTATTTACTCAGACTTAAAGTACAATGGGAAATCTCTTTTTTTCCCTTCTGCTCTCTCTCTGTTTTCTGTTCTTTGCACAGCCTCCTTTTCTCTCCCTCTCTCCCTGCCTTGAATCTCTCTCTGCCTCCTTCCGTCCCTACACAATTATTTGGAGAACACACTTTTTAGCAGTTCAGTCCTCTGAGTAGTAAACAACCAGCACAGAGCACACATAATTCACCCTGAGGAGAAATCTGAGGTAGATGCTTGGTTACAAAATAGCCAGCAATTAAGACAGGAGAGAGTAGCAGTGAAAAGGAGCTACTGACAAGCAGAGAATGATAGATACCTGGTTACATCATCCATTCATTTATCAAGACCCACAGAGAATTCACCATTTGCCAGGAATCATGGAATAAATGTGACCACAAAACAGACCTAGTCTCTGCCCTCCTGGAGCCCACAGTCTAGTGAGACTTAGACAAGTGACATTGAGAAGACAGACATGAATCAAAACATTATAGAAGTAAATATTAACTTACAACTCAGCTAAAATGCAGTGGGGGAATGTCAGGTGGAGCTATGAGACTGTAGACCTATGAGACAAAAGACCTGGATACTGTAGTATAGCAGCATGGGGACATTTGGGGTGAAGATGAGTGTTCTCCCAGAGCTAATCAGCCCCTAAGAACATCCTCATGTCAGGCCAACAGCCCATGCACATACTGGTGCTGTAAGACTCAGAATACAGAATTTAAGATTTCAGAAAAGACACAAAGGATAAATGCTTGAGGGGATGGCTATCCCATTCTCCATTATGTGATTCTTTCACATTGCATGCCTGTATCAAAATATCTTATGTAACCCATAAATAAATATACCTACTATGTACCCACAAAAATAAAAAATTAAAAAATAAAAAATTAAAAATTAAACATTAAAAAAGATTTCAGAAAAGAGTGGAATTTTTAAAGGTAGATGTTGTCAAAAATATTTAATAGTTACAATAAAAATAAAATTTTAATAAAATGTATTATATTGGTATCTAAGATGAGTTGTCCATATCCTAGAGAATGGAAAGGATGATTTTGTTGTGCAAAGGACATATTGGAACTTCTGTCTGTATTTCATTTTAGCTCATCCTTTTAAAAAATTCTAGTTTGATACCTGCTTTATAATGTATAGAGTATATTGATACAGTAGTACTTACATCCAACTTGTAAATAAAAAGGTGTATGGGTATATTCTCAAAGGCATTTTACTGGTGGGTGCATAGTCAAAAGTTTGGAAGTTAGTATTTGCGTGGTGCATTCTGAAGGCAAGCTTTCAAAAGTGGCCATGGTACCTCATGGCACCTCATGCCCCTAGGAGCAGAGTGTCCCTGTGTTTCTAGATCCCTATTCCAAGTTGATCTCTCTCTTCTTCTCTGCCCTTCTCTACTATAAAAAATATTTTTTTCTAAAACTTTTTATATGTACAAAATGATCTTAGAATATTTATGAATAAAATGGCAAAGAGCTGGCAGGGAAAAAACAAAATACAAAAAACAAAAAACTGCCTTCCAGAAAGCAGCAGGCACTTACTGTTACTTAGTTTTGTCCTCTGCTTTGAAATTCCCTTCTTCCAGATTTCTGCATGGCATAGTCCCCACTTCATTAGGTCTCAGCTCCGATTCACCTCAGTGAGGCCTTCTCTGCAGGACATATCTAAAGACCCTTCACTCCGAACCTTCCAATTTTGCTAACTTCTCTTCATAGCACTTGCCTCCACTTCGCTCTGGATTACAAATGCTTGTGCTGAACTTCCTTTGTCTATCCCCCTCCAGGAAGTTAAACTCCATGAGCACAAGGACTTTGTTTTGTTCACTGCCATACTTGCAGCACCTAAAACCAATGCCTGGCAAATGGCAAGTGCTCAATAAATACATATTTTTTGAATGACTAAAGGAATGAAGAAAATCTGTGTTGTTCAATGACTAAATCAAAAACAAGTGGAAGATTTAGAGTCTTTAAATACATTTCTGAGGTCATCTCACAGGCCAACATTTTGCCAAAAAAATTGAATGAAAGTGGAAGAAAACAGCTAAAGCAAATAAATTTTTAGTTTCTTTAGTAACAGCAGATCTCTTAAATAAGGTTTAGGATGAAAGGAGCTACATCCGTCCAAACAGCTTCATCTCATTTACTGCCAAACTTGACATTCTCTGGAGCCATCTCACGTGATAAGAGCCAAGACTTGTCATGATAGAGAAACACAAATCATGAAGCCCTATTCTCTGTTGAAAGGAAGAATAATGGATAGTAGCCTACAAATGCTTCTCCAAACCCCCAATGCTGATTTATCATCATGAAGCTTGCTTTCTCTCAATGTGCCTAGAAAAGTTTTTTATAAAATTTCTTTTCAGTCCTTTGTTTATCCTCCCCAAGAGTGTCCTAGTGTTAACTGTACATATTTATCTCACGGCCCAATGACTCTCTCTGCTCAAGCGATTCCTGTTACAGGAAGAGGTTTGCCCCCGGCCTTATTGAATCTCAAGTAAAGGAAAAGACCAGAAATGCAAACGTAGTTTACAAATAAATATATGAGAATTAAAACTCTGAATGATGAAAAATCAAAATCACCATTAGGAAAAGTGGGATGGTGAGAAAAATAAGGACTTTGATTTCTTTAAAGCTACAAAAAATTAATGTATTTATTTAATTCTTCAAAAACAAAATTACTTTTAGAAGTCTTACGGTTAACTGTTTCTATAAGGGCTTCCTTAAAATATCTCTGAAATATGTAGTATTATCAACACAATTGAAATGAGCTCTGATGACCTGTTTGCAGCTTGGCAATTCTCTTTATTGAAAGAATAGAAAGGACAGATTGCTCAGCAGTGTAAATCACTTCAAAATAACTTCCTTTACCAAGCAATAGTGTCTTCTTGTCACACAGGAAGTGAAGCCTTGGCAAAATTTTCACTGGGTAGTTTCCTTTGACTTTGTACATCACAGTCAACTTATTTATGAGCGATAGGAAGTGTAAATTTAACTGTGTTGACAACTTTTTGATAATTTACTGTATCTGCAAGACCTTTGCAGCCAAATGGCCCACTGACCCTTCCAACTGAGTATTATAAACACCTAACGTGCTAAGTCAATGATGAATGAATTAATGATGAGATAGATTGATTCATTCATTCATCAGTTTAAAACCATATTTGTGGCCAGGCACTGTGGCCCATACCTATAATCCCAGCATTTTGGGAGGCTGAGGCAGGCAGATCACTGGAGGTCAGGAGTTTGAGACAAGCCTGGATAACATGGTGAAACCCCATCTCTACTAAGAATACGAAAAGTAGCTGGGCGTGGTGGCACATACCTGTAGTCCCAGCTACTTGGGAGGCTAGGGCATGAGAATTGCTTGAACCTAGGAGGCAGAGGTTGCAGTGAGCTGGGATCGTACCACTGTACTGCAGCCTGGGCGACAGAGCAAGACTCTGTCTTGAAAAAAAAAAAAAAAAAAAAAACCACCATATTTGTGATTTGTGATTTTCTCCTACAAATCAACTCCTTCTTCTAACTTTTAACTTCCACATTTTTGCCTCACCACCCTTCTGTGAACCCACATGACTAGGGTAGCAGAGGAAGCTGTTTTTCCTCTTCTTCTGACTAGTTGGGCCAAGACCTTCACAGCCTTCCTTCCTCGTTTTTCTTGCATCTACCTCTTGGTTACCGTCCAAGTCTAGGCTTCATCGGTCTCTTTGCTTTCACTCTCTACCCTGTATGCAGCAGGCACACTATCCTTTTGCTTTTGTCAACATTACACTGTTCCTCTGACTACAAATAGAGAGGGCATTACTCAGCCTGGCATTCAGGGGCTTCCAAATCAAGGTCTGCCTTCATTTTCAGCCCTAGGTTTCACTGGTCTTCCACACTTCAACAAATTGGAAATGTTTTTTCTTTCCTGGAATATTGTCTACCCTTTTCCCACATCCATATCATGCTTTCCTTCTGCATGGAATGCCTCCCCTCTGTCCCCCCAACACCACACATACCCCTATCACCAGAGTCAATCAACTGCCCTTCTTTGAAATCTTTCCTATTACCCCTAATAAGAGACCATACTGTCCTGTTCTGGGTGCCTGTGGTTCTTGTCCCACTTTTTTGATACCTGCCTTTAGTGTTACTCATTCATTTATTCATATGCTATGTTTTTCTCTGATTTACTACTAAACTCCTTGGGACCACATCTTATTTCAGAATTGAAATTGATAGGACTCAGTTCATTTGTGTTGAAAGAATAAATGAATGAAAGTATGAGAGAGAAAGCTATTTTATCATCTTCTCTTCAAAAGCAGGTTTTGAACTTCCTATTGACATAAAATTCAGAAATATTTGGTAGATATTTTGGTATTCCTAAATATTATATAACAAATTAATGTTTGCAAAGCTATCATGTAATAGGATATAGGCCCTAAAGGGTTACAACCAGTTGTAAGTATCTTGTATACACAGAACAATTTGACAGATGGTGGTAGAAACATTGGCTGAATAGATACAGAGCAACATGGTCTAGTTTTACCCTCTTAGAAGGTTGTTTTGAGTTCATCATCTGCTCATAACATATAGAAGAATACTGTTTTCACCAATCTTTAAGTGAAAATATTTTTTTTTCTTTTCTACACTTTTATCTGTGTTGAGCATGAACAAAATAAGTTTGGCATCTGGTGTTTCCTGAAATTTTTATATGCTTAAACATGGCATAAAATCACAGTACGTTGCTGTTTATATAAATGCCAACAGCTCTTATATTTTCCAGTTTTATACCTTCTTATTGGAAGGAACTCACAGAGCCATCAAACCAGTTCTGTCTCTAAGCACGTCAATGCCTAACCATCCCAGAAATACATGTGCTCTTATAAAATCTAAGAGGCCATTACATAGCACAAGAATTCATTCCAGCCTCTCCAAATCCTGAAGTCAGAAATTTCATCCAAGATACTAAACTATATTTTTCTAGGAGGAAAACCCATTTTCAAATCATGTAACTTTTAGAAACAAAGGCCAAATACTCCCTTTAAGATAGATCACAAAGGAAAAGGACCCAGTGGAGCCACACTAATGGCTTCTGTGACTCCGCTGAGCCGGACTTCTTCCTCAACTCTGACCTCCCTGCACTCTTTCCAGCACTGGTCATCTCCTTCTGCCTGTCTAACTGTGAAACACCCTAGGTCTCAGCCCCAGGTTCTCTGCCCTTCTCTGTCCATGTGGCCTCTCAGAGAGCCTGTCCAGTAGTGTGGGGCATAATAATTTACTCAGGTCTCAGAATTAAGTGCTATAGTCCAAGTTCTATCTCTTCTCTAACCAATAGTGGGACCCTGAACTCACCATGTATTTTCTCTGGACATTAATGTATTATCCATATATGCACAGCTAAGATTAAAGAATGTCTCAGGTGTCTACAAGCATTAAGCATCCAGGACACTACAATTCTACCAACTCCAAGAATGATAATTTCTAAACACTGCATATTTCTCTAGCCATATGTGCTCTGCCAAGATCTCAGACTCATCAATTATTTATTCATTCATTCATTGTTTAGCAGCTATTAGGCATGGGGCACCAGGATAGGCTTTGGGGATACATTGGTCAGTAAAAAAGGTATGGTCCCTGCCTTTGTGAAGTTTACAGTCTAGTGGACAATAAGCAATGTAAGAATGCTAATAAACAAAAAGCAAGCAAATACATGTATAATTTCAGATGGTGTCAAGTACTATGAAATAAGAGAGAAAGAGACAGGTACGCACTTCCCCCAACACACACACACACACACACACACACACACACACACACACACACATATACACACACAAAGAGAGAGAGAGAGAAGAGAAGGGAGGGAGGATACAGTGTGAGAAAATGGTAGGGGCAAGCCCTCTCTGAAAAGACAGTATTTCAAGCCAAAACTCTAGTAATGTGAAGGAGGCTGATATTCAAAGGGTAGATGTGAGGCCATTTTAGGTGAAAGGAATGACAGGTACAGAGGTCCTGAAGCAAAAAAGTTCTTTTTGTGTCGAGTGAACAAAATAAAATGGGCTGGTAGATCTGCAGCAGTGGATTTGAAGTAAAGAAGAACAAAAGCAGCATCTCTCTCCTCACCATTTCACCTGAACTCAAAGTAGGACTGAAATCCCTAACTCATTTGCCCATTTGCATCACCTTGGTGATCTTCTAAAAATTCCAAAACTCTTGACACACCCTAAAGCAGTCAAATCACAAACCCAGAGGCAGAGCACAGTCATCAGTATGTTTTGAAGCTTCCCAGTGATTCCAAAGTGCAGACAGTTTGGGAACCACCGACTTAAATTGATTTTAGTGCTTAATTTCTTGTTTTGCCCATCTATAAAATGATGAGGTTCAATTTAATGAGGTCAGGTCTCTTTCTTGCTCTAAATTAGGTGATATGTATATGCAGATCCAGGGCATTTGCACCCACCCCTTCCTCAAGTCTTCTTTCCTCCCCAAACTTTTACCCTACGAACTTCATATTCTTTTATCCAGGCTTAAAGTCCTGGAAACTTAGACTCTTCTCTTCACACTATTCCTACAAATCAAGCAGGCTCTGTTGATCCAAAGCATCCAGGCTTTTCATGAAGCCCTCTTCAATTCTTACCTGGATACTCACTTACTCCTGTCTCACCTTCCAATCCACCCTGCCCTGATGGCCTTTCTGAGTTCAATCCCTACTGCCTACCCAAAGCCCTTCTCAAGTGCCATCTCCCCAAGAAGGCTATGTAACAAGCTCAAGTATTTATGACAACTAATCTGTAAAGTTTCACAGTCTTCATAATTCATATGATACAATTTAGGACTGAATTATATACAAGTATCCATTATACATTGTTCTTATCTCCCCAAATGAATGTTAAATAAATTAATAAAAGAAATACACATTTTATTAATTCCTGGCATATATTAAGCATTCAAACATTATCTAATAGTAGCAACGGTAGCGTTCTTTTTGGAGGTAGTAGAAGTGGCAATGACATTGGCAGTGGTGGTGCGGTGGCAATTGTACTAGTAGTAGTAGTAGTGGTAGTAACAATGGTACAATGTAAAGGCCCCATGTTAGCCAGGGACTTTATACACATCATCTCATTTGAATATTAAAACAATCCTGCAGAATAGGTTTTAAGCTCCTCACTTCACAAATAAGAAAGTTAGGGATTAGGGAGCTTAAGAAACTCACAGAAGGGCAATGGAAGATCTATCCTAATTTTGTTTAACCATTACTCAATGTTACCTCCTTATAAGCCTCCCAAATGAGAATTCTCAGTAACGAAGACAGGCTACGGGTTGTTCACTTTTGCAGATTAACTAGTGTCGCCCAGCATTGGCACATAAGCAACAAATGTGTATTGTGACATACTCCAGGTATTTACAAACAAAATCTTTTCCCCTTAAAGCCATGTAATATAGTAAGTATGCTAGTAGATGCCCTTTCTATACCAGCAATGAGAGGAGGACTTAGTCAGGTTGCTGAGTCACCTGCTCCCATCTCCAGATGCCATGATTGACAAGTTCATCTAGAAATGACTTCAGCCACTCAAGGTCAAGTATCCATTTTATGTACCGAACTTGCAAAGTTCATAATCCACTCACTGAAAACACCAAGAGGGCTCCAGCAACTTAGATGTTTTCTCCATCTCTTGCCTTAATTTTTCAAAAGCAAACATTTGGCTCTGGATGCTGATGAAGGAATAAATATGTCAATAACTCAGTAACAACATTTCTGATCAGGCATTTATTGGCAATCCTGTTCAAGAATATAATTGCTACAGCAACAAGGACAATTGTCAGCATTTGGTGGGAGGAGAGGTGTCAACCTGTTTGAAGAAATAGTGCTGTATAGAAATGCAGATAAAAATGTGTAGGAGAGTGAAGAGAGAAATAATTTATGTCCAGGTACTATCCAAAGTGTAAAACTCAAGAATGTATTTTAATTTAAATCCCATGTTGCTAACAAGTTTAAAAAATATTTATTTTAAAAGAGATAGTTTATTATTATTATATAAACAAAAAGAAACACATGGAAGAGATAATCCAAAACAGATAATCCAAAAGCAGTGGCAGATCTAGAAGTTGCTCCTCTTTAGTTCAGAAATACATTATCTAATTTGCTTTTTTTGTGCTTCAATTTACTTTCCCAAGTCTGATTTAGGCTAATATTATAATTAGTTTGACTTTCCTGAGCCCTCACCAAGTGCTAGGAGGAAGTTAATCTAAAAATGTGCTAGTGGAAGATAATATGAAAACAATTATTATAAATTAGTCATCTTGACTGAGGAAAAATGGCAGACCAAGTACCTCCCCTTCTGCCCCAAACCTCTTAAAATGGAAAAAAAAGATGTGTTTTAACATAAAAACTAAGTACATATGGGATAAAAGTGAAACAATGGACTTCCATAATGTCAGAAAATTCTCAGCTCTGACCTGAAAAAAAATCTCAAATAAGTGATGTGAGATCCTGGTTCTTAGTACACACTTGTTAAACAGGAATTCATTTATTCCAAAGACTGATCCAGGGTGTACAAGGCACCACAAAAGATAACCTCACCTGATTTCTGACCCAGATTCCTGAGAGCAGAAGAAAGTTTTCCTTCCAGTAACTGAAGCAGTTCACAAATTTGCAATTATGAAACTATTTTTAAAAGATGAGTCATTTCACAATTTTTTTCTACCTAAAATTCCCTAACCAAACTGACACAGTCACGATCTGTTGAGACTGGCTGCATGTCAGTGTATTTATACATAGCCAACTGGCCAGTGTTTTGTGTTGGTAGCCAAAAGCCAGTCATCCTAGGTTTCAAGGTTTGCAAGTGAAAATGTTTTTATTCTACTCCATTTTCCCTTTGGCTTAAGAAAGATTTGAACTGCACATTCAGCTGGCATTATATACAACGGTGCTTAAAGCACATGTGTGAAAACTTGAATCAAGTATCAGGAAAGGCAGAGTTGATAAATGTCTTTTTCTTTTAACCAAATATAACTGTGGCTTGCAGAAAAAGAAAAAAGAAAACCTTTCTTTCCTAACTTCTTGAAAAAAAAAAATAAAGACAACTCAGCTTATAATAAGAGTATAACTCAGGGTTTCACTCCTTAGTCAATTAACATCTCCAATAGAGTGGTGTTAAAATAGGCATATACATGTGTGTGAATGCATTATATATAAAGTATGAAGGCTCAAATATGATGCAATTATTTATACTGTAAAACAAATATATAATACCAGACAGGATCCTTACCTTTTCAAGTATAGCATTGCCTTGATGAGGACTGATGTTGTGCTGACTTATTTCTCTTTTGTATTTATATTCATAAACTTGGTCAGTGATATTAACCAGCAGAGTTGATGGACTGAAAGTTAGTTTCATACAGTCATAGACAGTTCCACTTTCAATATCAGTTGGTGCTGTAGCATATCGTAAAATTAGTCCCATTATGAGGCCTAAAAAAAAAAAGAATAAATAATGGTACTGGAGGAAGGCAATCTAAAATGCCACTATTGGAAACCTATATGATTTGGAACCTTCAGAAGTGACAGGAGAAAGTGTTGGGTTATTGCCTGGTTTAGAAAAGTGTTCACTTTTGCATGGATACCAGTTCGACATAATATAGTGTTAAAATATTTGTAGTGAGCACCATTGCTTGAATACTCAGCATATCTTCCCATTTTTTTTCTTCCTAGTGGACCTACCAATTTTGGAGAGAAAACATACCTAACTCCTTCTATCCATCCAAATACTTCGAGAAAACCTTTGCTCTGTGACAGACACTGAGTCATCTCATCAGTTAGAGATGGAATTCCCCTGGGAGTGTTTCTGGTCCACAGATTAGCACAAATCTCAGTTATCCCCATCAGACTTTATTATGTCACACCCCATGGTTGGGGTGAGAGGTGTTCTTGTTCTCTCTCTCAGGACACGACTAAGGCAATATAGTTCTTTTTTTTTTTTTTTTGCTGGCAGGTATCTGTGACCATAAGTAGATCCAGTCCAAGAATGCAGACAATATACTGAGAAGAGTAGGACTAAGATACTAGCAGAAGACAGAACTTAGGTGTTGAAGGACGTCACAGAGCCACTAGATCAACCAGCCTGCCCTAGAGCTACCCTAATTCTAAACTTCTTGCTATGTGGTATAACACATTCTCTAATTTTTCCATTTTGAATCAAGTTTCTGGTTACTTGTAGCCAAATGCATTCTAATAATACTCATTCCTTTTCATAAACAATTCAACCAAAGTGACAATCCTTGACTTTTAAGTTTTTAAACTGTTAAGATGCTCATGGCAATCTGATAACTGTGGCCTTTTTAAATGTGGATTTATTAACAAGCAACAAAGAAACATCAGAAGCCTAAAGTCTGTCAATTTAAAATTAGGACTGATGTATGCGTTTTGGGATAAATAATCCAGAGTTCATTCTTTAAAACATCTGATTTTGGAGATTTTACCTCTCTTATGAATCTGGTCATCTAATAACCTTTTATTTCTTTAGTAAAACATTTTTGGGGTGCATATTGTGTACCAGACATTTATAGGTATAAAATTAGGATACAGGCCCAGTCTTACAGGAGCTCATTTGTATAAGTGAAGAGTCATGAGCAAAGAATTATAATAAAACATGACATATACTATGACTGCTGGGAAGCACTCTGTGATACATGAGTGTAGACAGGAGGTATTCTGAAGCCCTTCGAATTACGCAAATCTTGAAACGAATCTTAAAAGGTCACATAGATTTGTCCAGATGAGCTGAATTGGAATGAGATGGGATCCAGTTTGCATGTATGGGTAGCAGCACGTAAGAGCAGAGACAGCTGGGATGCTCGCCCTGTGTGTAGGCCAGGATCTTTGCTCTCCCTGTATGTAGACCAGGATCTATGCTCTCCCTGTGTGTAGAGTTGCTATTGGCAAGTGGCTGCTCAGCCAGGGGCTGTGCTTCCTGATTGTCTTGCATCTGGCTGATTCTTACCAGTGGAAGAATGTTGGGATACTGCGTAAGAAATCACTAGTGATAACCTTACTAACACAATGCATACATACAGAAAGACATAAGAAATCTGGTGCATTTAGGGAGTCACTAGTGGTGTAAAAAGAGAATAAATAGAGAGAAAGAGAGACAGAGAGAGACTCTAGACCTAGAACATAGGCAGAGCCAGGTCAGAAAGAGGCTCCTCTCTCATGCCGAGAGGTTTTGATTTTGAACTCAATGGTAATGTAGAACTATTGAAAGATTTTAGGCAGGGGAGTAAAACAATCAGACTTTCACGTAAGAACCATCACTTTGGCAACAATGTTGAGAACTAATCAGAGTGAGAGATGAGAATGCAAGCAGATTTCTTTCAAGAATATTTTTATTTTATTATTCCTGCTTCAGTGTTTGGCTGACTCCTCTAGAGTAATTAGAAAAATTGTATCCTAATATCTGGGAGCAAGAGAAAATAAGCGATAGATACGTAACCCTCACTGAGTGCTTGATCCACCGCAGCACAGTAGGCAATCTTCCATGCTCAGTGTTGAATGACGACAATAAAACTAGTCAGCAGCAAGAAGGGAAGATAGATCATCTACACTCTATGTGGCTTAGGGTGCTTGAATAAGAACATCATTTTTTCAACACACTTAGCTTAGAAAGGATTTAATTCCTGAAAGTTATTCAGCAAGTACCATGAATGACACCATTACTACTCTTTCTACTTCTACAAAGAAGGGAAGCACAAGATACTGTCTGCATGGGGCCTAAATGGAAAGAATCCATATTAATGTCATTTGAAATTCCTAGTGGGTGAGCTACTTTTTTTTTGTTTTTTTTGTTTTTTTTTTATAAAATGCTTTCAAGGAAACAACAAGAAATAAACATGAAGTGTCCACTATTACTTCCCAAGCAGAGAAAGCAAGTCTTTGTCATAATAGTGATGGCCTGGTGCCTAGCGTGGTTAAATTCATACAAGACCTCCAAACCTAAATGGCCCTGACTATCCCTCTGCACTAGCTCTGGCCTCATCCTTTGAGAAGAAGCACACTGAGGTGAACGGAGGAAGCTGCTTGCTGCCATTGTGGCAGAGGTGACCAGATGTAATATCCATGAAAATGTACCTCTCAGATAGATCTCCCACTCTGAGGAGGCAATTGACCAGTGGTCTCAGCTTCTGTGCTCTGGAATCCATCACCACTTTCACACTGAGGTCAGGCTCCCAGCCGATGACTGAACACAGCAGGGATACTAAGGCAGGGAGATGGGGACTCCTCTGAAGGGCAACCATGGCTCAGGGACCCGTCATTAATCTTGCCCAACTTTTCTTAGAATTGTACCACAGCCTAAAGATTTCCTACCCAGCTTTCCTTCCTTCCCTCTCTTCACAGGATTGGGCCTGCATCAAAACCTGACAACTGTCCTGGCATCCTCATGCTCACTCCCCACATTCTCTAAAGGAATGAAAATCTTTTGTACAATGAATCTCTTTCCAGCATCTGCTTCTTGGAGGACCCAAATTAATACACTCGCCAAAAGGCTTCAGACCTCCTTTTCCCCAAACCCCAAGGGTTGAGAAGAAACAACATCTTGCCAGATGGCAAGAGAGAATGGGAAAATCTCAGCCGCCTAGCACATCTGGTTAAAAAACCCATGCACTCATTTGTGCACCCTTGCTGCAGTAGTGGCAGCTGGAAAATCCTTATTTGTCAGAGGCTACTTACCCATAGAGCCTTATAATGCTTTTTATAGTGAAACATCTACTCAGTGTTTTGCCATATGCCGACAGAAATATGGAGTGTTGAATTAATGTACACTGACACAATATTGTATATGAGTAGGTGACAGATAAAGTAGGACTGGTAGTAGAAAGAAAATGTTAATGAGAGTGGGTTGTTTTTATACCACACAAAGACACAAGATTAAGAAAGTAGAAATCATTTGTTCACAGAAGAAGGAAAGAGGAGACTGGCTGCCACAGCTTATGAACAGCACAAAAGCACCACTCTTGTTGGTAAACCATGAAACCAGGCCGCTTCTTGCTGGAGGAGAAAAGAAGCCAGCCCGCCCCTGCAAAGGGATACCCACCCAGTCCGTGTGCAAACAGCCCTGGCCCCAGGTTGCAGTTAATGCATACACAACACTTCTCTGAGATCTGATCCCGGCCAGTTGGCGGCATCTCCTTCTCTAGGAAGGAACTCTAGTCTAGATGTACCCCCTGCTTCTTCAAGTCTGGGCGTCTGGGTACCTAGGGTGACAGCAGAGTGTACCTGTGCTTTAGTGAACCCTGACTTCTCTCCACAGCATACAAGTCCCATAGAAAGCATGGACAATGGACTTCATTCCTAAAGCACTCACTATCCTAAAATGTCCCTCTTAAGTCTCACCTGTGGGCACCGGAACCCTGATAAAGTGTGTGCTCATTGAACTCCTTCATCTTTGCATTCTGACAGCATTTATTGTTTGCACCACACACTTTAGAGACCAGTTTTAGAAAGACATATTATTCAGTGCTGCTTTGCAGATCTTAGCTTTTCTCCCCAACTAGACAATGAGACTGTTTAGGGCAGAGGCTCTGTGCTATTCTTTATCTCTTTTCCTCTAGAAAAGCCAAGCACTCTGGGAAGAATTGTAGCCCAACGTTCTCCAAGTCCACAAGCTCCCTGGAGTCAAGAAGAAAAGGATCCTCTGAATTTATGTAGTCAATCAGTTACCAACATTTTAAAGTGTCACAAATAAGGAACATCACACCGAATGCTGTGATGTGCCTGTCCTTGCAGAGTGTCCGACATAACTGTTATATAGCACATGCATGGCATACAGTTGATAGCACGATGTTTATGAGAGAAGAAAGAAGAGAGGGGGCAGAAGGAAGGAGGAAACAGCCTCAGGAGTACTCAAAGCAAGGAACATTAGAAAGATGAGCCTTGTCTTCCTGAACTGACTCTCATTTTATTATCCACATTGAAAATAAGAGAAAACTCCCGTCCCTTACTCTACTACTCCGTTATTGCATGTTCATGCCGCAGACACCTAAGGCCATTTGCTCTAGGACTTATAGGAGTTATTATAAAGATGAATAAAATATGATTTTGCCCTTAAAATATTAAAATATGTTAACCTACCAGCCCCTTCCCTTCTGCCAAATCCTGCCATCCTAATTTCCAGTAAGAATAAGATATAACAAGTATTTACTAAATTTTTTATATGAAGTCTGCATTCCATAACCAATTTCCCTTGCATCTTATTGACGGTCATTCTACATGATGCTGAAGCACTTTCTTAAAGTGGCTTTTCTTAGAGAAATAAAAGATAGGGACTTACTTTTTAAAAAGCTTAAATAAAGCAGATTTCAGAATGTTTTTTAAAACACAAAAGTATTTTAAACGAGATTTTAATCTCTTTGGCTGTGTTCAACACTATAATTGTGTCCAGACACCATCATACAGAGTTCCCCGCTGCTTGGCACAACTCTAGCCAGAGCACTTTAGACTCCATTCCTATAGGAATAGAGCTTCCCCAGAGTTGCACAATGCAGCAAGCACAACTATATACATGTGCCTAATTAGACTGTTACGAAGGTCTATATTTAAGTGCTACATGATGTTGGAAGAATTTAGGAGTCTAAAGCAAATGTAGTTAACACATGAAGATTGTAGGAGAACTGAGTTTTGCAGTTCTTTCACTCTCACTGCATTGAGTGGCTACCAAGAATAATCTAGATTAATGAGGCATCGCCAATTCTCTAAAATAAGAAGATATAGCTTCAAACTATGTAATATTATATAATATCATATTTCAGCCTGGTAAGTATCTCAGGTCCTATTGATTGCCAGCCCAATGTCTATCCTTGTTTACCCCACAAAGCCCTGGTTTATTTGCTGTCCACCCCTCCACACATAGCCATATGCTCAGGGGAAGTTGAACTCACTCCAGCTCTGGGGATGTTCTCACTCTCCCTGCTGATAACTGGTTCTGGAATGGGTATATGACCCTATTCCTGTCAATAAGAAGTGAAGGGAATTTGCTAGGGAGCTTCTTAGAAAGGTTTTCACATCCTACAAGAGAGACACAGAAGAGATAAGCTCTCTTCTTTTCCAGTATATTAATGGGCCTGGTTAGGACACCAGGCACTGGCATAGCCACTTCACTGCCAGCCTGATGTTGAAGTCAGCACTGAAGGTAGCAGTACAGAGAAAAGGAAAGAACCTTGGTTTTTGACGACAAAAGTAGGTGCTGAATCAAATAGAGTTGAAGACTACTCTTCCCTGGACTTCCAGTTATGGGAGATAATAAATGTCTTTATTGCTTAATTCTGTTTCTGTCAGGGTTTCTGTTACTTGCAACTGAATGCATCTTAACAGATAGAAAAGCCATTGGTTTTCCTGTCACAAAGCAATGTACACAGTTTTAAGGGACCCTAAAGAAAAGACCAATTAATCCCATCCCCTACAGTATTGGAAAAACTTAATAGAAGAGGTTCTCAAGGATGTGTAAGAGTTCACCAAGTAGAGAAGAGGACATGTTGTTTTAGGGAGAGGTATACAGAAATCAAGGAGCCCAGTGTCAATGACGCACATCAAGCAGTTTGGGATGGGCCCTTAGGGCAGTGCAGGCAAAGGGCCTTGGCACAGCAGAGGACTGGAGAGTGTTCAGGAGGGAGAGGGGTTTGGCAAGGTGGTCTGCAAGGTGGTCTTGAGGAAGAACCGAGCAAGTTCCTTGTTGGGAGGCAGATTTGCTCTGTTTTAGAGCAGAGGAAACAGCATTTGGAGATAATTATTTGACAACAGAAAAGAGAATTGAGGGACAGAGAGGGCATGGAGAGGAAGTTAACATCATATTTAGTTTATATTTACATAAGGGACAATTTAGAACATCTGAGTGGAGGAATTCCAAGATGAAAGGAATAACGCTCAAGGAAGAATGTTCTTTACCATCATTAGAACTTTGTAGAATGCAAGACTTTAAGGCAGGGAATCTGTGACATTATTATTTCAGTCACTCAGATTAAAAAATTATGAACTAGGGATTCGAATGTGAGCATAAAGAAGAAGGAAATAGTCTGAAAAATAATTTAAGGAAACCAAATCAGTGAACAACATTTAACTGTAAGATAGTATTCACAAAGATCAGATTTTAACTGCATCTACAAAATTTTTAACTTTTTATTTGATATTTATCCCTTCCCATTTTATAAAAGTCTCTTTTAGAACACGAATTTAGAGAGATAATATGGGTTTGAACTTCAAATATCTAAATGCATTTCCTAATGTTTTCCTTTTTAGCAATTTAGTTTTGCTCTGAGATTAGTCAGGGATGGAACAAAAAGTAAAAACATATAATGTAGTAACAACATATAATGCCTTCTGTTTTTGGTGGGGGAGTTTGTTCTTTCTCTGTTCTCCCACCAACCTTTTAAATTAAAAAAACTAAAGAAAGTATAGGTCTTGCTAAAAAGTCACAATTTATTGCTCTGTGCTAGCTCACCATCAACTTCTTTTGGTGAAGAGTCCCAGAATGATTTCAGAACAGGTCTGGGACACCTACCAATTAAGAAAACCTCATTAAATTCAAGTGGAAAGTAGTCCATGAAGCTAACTCACCTTGTGATGCCTTGTTCAAAGTTTCCCTCTTCTCACAGGATAGGGTCATATGAAAACTGCCAGAAAGTCCCAACCATCGGATCTTCCATCAGAGTGGGGTGTCTAATGTCCACAATCCATCCTTGGTTCCCAACAAACAACATACACACACACATCACAAGTGCACACATGCACACACATATAACATGTATGTAAACATACATGCACATACATAGACACAACACACATGCAACCACATACAAACACACACATACACATATACACAATGTACACACTTCACAAAACTCTGGGATTTCTAACAGGATAATAGATAACTTTTCTTTAGAAACTGTCTCAGCCATCAGCTTCTATATAGCTAACATCCTTCCTTGCAATCATCTTAGGAAGTTGACAGAAGAAACATAGAAATAGAGATGTCTAACTAGATGTATACTGAATAAACAAATGGTTTCTTATTTTGTAATGTTTATACAACACAATTTATTTTTTTCTCAAACCAGAGGTGGAGACATTACAAAGTGTTATAGACAGTGAAAGAAGGACTCTTTAGTAAAGGGAGATGGTCTTCCAACCCTCCCCCTTTCACCATAGGAGAGTAATGGGATAAGAAAGAAATAAGAGAAAACAGAGGAAATGAAACTAGGAACTATATTTCAAGTTTATTTTCCTAGCAAAGTAGTTCTCAAACTTCGATGCATCAGAACCTCCTGGAAAGTTTGTTAAAACACAGTTTGCTGGGCCCCACCCACCCCAGAGTTTCTGATTCCCTAGGTCTGGGCTGCCAACTACATATTTGCATTTCTAACAAGTTCTCCGGTGCTGCTGATGGTGCTGGTCAGGAAACACACTGAGAAGCATTGCCCTATAAGACAGTAGTTCCTACCAACATGAGTTCTCACAGTCTTGAAATTCCATCAAAACCCATACCATCTTGGACTCATGCACACAGATTTCAGAGCTTGGAAAACCCAGAAGCATAGTTAATGGTTCTACCTTCAGTATCTTCCAAAGAATTAACCAACATAATGATGAAAGCTTATTTTGCACGATTCATATAAATTCACAGTCCCTTCTCAAACTATTTGTAGTACCTGTCCCACCCATTGTTTCAACCATAGGTGTTTAAAACCAGAAAGACCATGAACTTGCAACATGACTATCCCTCAAGCTGGGACAATGTTTCCAGGTAGGCTTGGAATATTTCAACTCCAGCTACTTAATATGGATGGATTTTCGTAGTATTGCTCCCATTCTGTTTCCCACAGTGGATTTTTTGCTACAGACAGTGGAATATTTCTGAGGCTTCAAGGAGAAACTTAACTACTTTTACCCTCAATCATTCCCTACTCTGAATTCATGGGACAGTTACATATCAAGAGCAGACTTGGACGAGAGAACAACTGCAGCCAGAGTTTGAGAGTGCTCGCTTTCAAAAGAGTGTTCTTGCCAATTATTCTGGGCAGAGTTGGTTAAGTCATAAGTTTTCCGAGTTTCTGTTTCCTTATATGCAAACTAAAGATGATCTTGCCCGTTTAGCATGGCTGTTGTGAGGATTAGTGATAATGTATATCGTTACATATCTCAATCTCTACCTCTCTTCTGTAAACTTCCTAAGGTACCATCATCTGGCACAGAGCAAACAGTTAATTAAAAAACAGCAATTATTCTAGGACTACATAAGCGATAGAGGTGAAAGAACAGAGGTTATATAGTCCTGAATTTGAGTACAGCCCTGTTGATTATCAGCAAGTTACTTTCTCTCTCTCAGTGTTGGTTTCCTCATCTGTAATATGAAAATGATAACACGCCCCCTACACACACACACACACACATACACACACACAAACACACCCACGTTTAAGATAGCGGATGACCACATGAAGCCAAACTGCTAAGGTTTGAGACCAGGCCCTGGCATTTAGTAGATGTGCAACTTCGGGTAAGTTACTTAATATTTTAGTACCTCAGTTTTCCTACCTAAAAAATGGTTGTTGTGAGGATTAAATGTGTTAATATATGTAAAGTGCTTATAACAGCATAGTTTATATCAGGAATGCTATTTGTGTTAGCTATTTTTATTTTTGTATATCAACTTTTTGACATAATAGATGTTTAACCAAACATCTATTTTAGATGTTTAGTAAACATCAGTTCTCCATATCCCCACTTCATTAACTATATAACATTAATTCAATTTAGACTGTATATGATATCTACATAAATAATTTGAATCATAAATCTATTTTCTTGATATGCACATTCGTTAGCCTTTCAAACACTGAGGAGGGATTTCTTCGAGGCACCACAGTAGTTTGCAGTAAAGTTTCATCTATAGCTTCTTTGAGATTCAGAATATAGTTTATTCATTTATTTAGTTTATTTATTCAAAATATAGAGGCTCTTTTCTTTTTTTTTTTTCTTTTTTCTTTTTTTGATACGGCGTCTTCCTCTGTCACCTAGGTTGGAGTGCAATGGTGCAATCTCGGCTTACTGCAACCTCCACATCCCGAGTTCAAGCAATTCTCCTGCCTCAGCCTCCCGAGTAGCTTGGATTACAGGCACCCGCCACTATACCCGGCTAATTTTTGTATTTTTTAGTAAAGACAGAGTTTCACCATGTTGGTCAGGCTGCTCTCGAACTCCTGACCTCAGGTGATCCACTCGCCTTGGCCTCCCAAAGTGCTGGGATTACAGGAGTAAGCCATCATGCCTGGCCCGGCTATTTTCTTAAAATCAACTTTTAAAAACATACAGAGTGTGGGCCGGGTGCGGTGGCTCACGCCTGTAATCCCAGCACTTTGGGAGGCTGAGGCCGACGGATCACGAGGTCAGGAGATTGAGACCATCCTGGCTAACACAGTGAAACCCCATCTCTACTAAAAACACAAAAAAATTAGCCGGGCGTGGTGGTGGGCGCCTGTAGTCCCTGCTACTCGGGAGGCTGAGGCAGGAGAATGGTGTGAACCCGGGAGGCGGAGCTGGCAGTGAGCCGAGATCGCGCCACTGTACTCTAGTCTGGGTGACAGAGAGAGACTCTGTCTCAAAAAAAAAAAAAAAAAGAAAAAACAAACAAACAAAAAACATACAGAGTGCAGTATGCCTTTCATTCTTCCATTATTTTACCTGTCTCTGGCAAATGTATTAACACATGGAAAACATTGCACAACTCTTTGAAGTTCCTTAAAAATCAAGTTTTTTTACACCAAAAGGGAGAAGAAGTTTAGTATGCTGAGCTCCTGTCCCTGATGACCTTTCCTGCAGATCCCTTCACATTAAACCAGAGCTATTCTTGTTTTCATAAAAAATGCTTCTGCAAACTGTGGAATGCATAGCCAGTCCTCACTATTAACTTGTTCTCACCTTTCTGACAGGAATTCAACAGAATATACTGAGCACTCCTTGCAAAGTCAGAGCAGAAGCAGGAAGTACTAACAGTGCTGAAATAACACTAACTAAAATCTTGTCTGAGAGAACAGACTGGATATCATTATAGGCTGCCATGTTCTGGAAGGAAAGCTTCTGGTTTGGGCTGGAGTGGCTGAAAGATGCCTGATGGTTGAACTCAGTCTTGGCCTGAATTTTGAAGGACTTTTGCAGCTGGAAGGGAGACATGCGATATCTGTTCCTTTCTTCCCCATTTTATAGATGAGAAAAATAAGGCCAGATGTAACATCACTTGCCCAAAATAATGCATCTAGCTACTGAAAAAAAAAATCATCAAGATTAAGAAACTTAAATCTCCAGGGGAGCACATCAATATTTTCTCTATAGAACATGCCACAGTGGAATAAGTAGAGCCTTGGAAGGACCTTCAGCCAGCGGGAACGGCGGGGAAGTAGTAGGAAGCATCTCCCATAGGCCTGGCAGTCAGGGAGGCTGGGCTGTCCTGGAGGAGGGTAAAATGGATCAGGAGGGTGTAGCCAACATGTCCAACAACCCAATTTAATCCTGAGGAAACTGCAGGGAGTGCTAGGAAGAAATTAATGCCTGCAGAAGATTTTTCAGGAAAGATAATTTTTCAAACCTTGATAATTCACTATGTAATTGTATTTTCTTTAAATCTTGAAAAACTTGCTGTTGAATTAAATTGGTCCTATTTAACTGTTAAGCACATTGCTAAAGAATCAGAAAACTCTTTAATATGATATAGTTTAATGAATTCAAAATGTAAACTTTGTGCCTTGAAATTTGTTATGTGCCCACTAAACAGTGGCCACAATTTTTACATGAATTCAGAGACTAACTTCTATGGGAAGGCCAGGAAGTCAAAGGCAGAATTCTAAGAGGTTTAAATTGCTCCGTCCCTCAAATGCACAGGATTATAAATGTGCTGTAAAGTATGGCAGCCCCCAGTGATATATAATGGAATTGTTATTGTTGTCAGGGAGCAAGGAGCGAATTTCTTTTATGAGCACTGAACAGGGGATACAGGCCCTGAGTGGTACTAAGTGCACCAGCTGCTGTCAATCAATATTTTAACCGCTAATTGTCATTTATGCTTCCAGTCCAATTGAAATGAATATCATTATGGCTTATATTTTAAACCAGTTACGGATTCTAATCCTTCAATTTTGAAATGAGAACCATCGAATATCATAATAGATTACCCATTACTGTCCCTGGTGAAGCAAAAATATGGTTATAAAGCTGCCACTAATTTTTATAAGCTTCCTATGACCCTTAATAACAAGAAAAAACTTTTTTATATAATGGATTATTTATGCTATTTGGAGGATCATATGAATCTCTGATTGACACAGAGCCTAGCCAAATGCTACACAATTTTTCTTGGTCTCTACAAGTATTCATATGATATTTTAAGGTTAACAACTTGAAAATTATTTCCAACAATAAATATAAAAGAACATTAAACATTCTGCTTGATCACTTTTCTCTGCATTTTTTAAACTGCTTATTTTCTAAGCCTCTGTTCTCTAGAATTTTTAAATTGGACTCTCAGGTACATTGATAAAATAGACTCAATATCTATTGAGTCTTCTAAAGAACATTTGACACATGTCAAAGGAATACAGGCAGAAAAGCAGATGGCAGAATAGACTGAAGTGTTATAGGAAATTTGATGCTGGGGAAAAACATTTATCATTCTTGATACAGGACAAGTAATACATTATACAAATAGTGAGAGCAAGAACAGTACTCAGTGGAGTAGGGGAGTTGCTAGCCAAATTCATTGATAAGCATTAGGTGCAGGTCCACTAAATCTGAACAATATATTTCATTACATGCCTATGTGTCTGTAGCATGGAGATGACTATTACAGTCTACTCTCAAATGTTCACTTCCTTAAGAATAAGAAATTTTAAAAGTTTAACTTTCTTTCTTTCTCTTTCTCTCTTTCTTTCCTTCTTTCTTTGAGACACAGTCTCACTGTGTCACCTAGGCTCGAGTGAAGGCTGGAGTGAAGTGGCACAATCATAGCTCAAAAAGCTTAAGTTTTAAACATAGTTTTGTTTCTTTTCTTCCCCATTAGTTGTCACCATGCCCCCCTGCTCTTGCAAAAGCTATGAGTTTAATCCTTTAATGGAAAAGGGGATTGTACAATGTGGGATGCTGAAATTCACTCTTTTAGACCTCCTGGAGAAGAGAATCTGGCTAATCCCGAAAGCTTAACTGTACGAGGATGCATCTAGATCCCACAGACACATCCTTTCTCCAGGAAAATTACTGCAATAATTTACTTATTTTTAAGTATCTTAGCATCTCTTAGTAAAGAGATGGAGGTTGAATCCCACCTCAACAGATAACTAATTACATGACTTTTATCTAAGTCTTCATTTGTTTGTCTGCAAAATGAGAATGCTGGATTTATGATCTTTAAGTCTCCTTCCCCGCCTATGATTCCAAGTTCATTTATAGCTGTTAGACAATTAATTCCCTTGGCATCTCCTTTCCCCTATCATTAAAAAGTGCTTACTAGAGTATCCCATCGTGTTCCTCTGGTGTAGTTTCAGACTATTTTATTACATTACTGATAGAAAGTTCCCAATAAGCATTTAAGATATAACATTTAGGACATCCCTGAAGAAGAAATGTGACAAGTCATGAATGCCACCCATATGGAGTACTTTCAGAAAACACAGGGAGAGTTCTTTCAGGTGAACGTGAACCTTAGTAAGACATGCGGATGAGTGAAAGCACATGGACCAGCCATGAGTGGCTATTCAGTTTTGGAAAGTCCCTTCACTTCTCTGGGATTCAGCTTCTGCCTCTGTAAAATAGAGGGGATGGAGAAGATAACCTCTAAAATTCTCTGACATCCTAACAATTATGATTCTATGCCAAGAAAAAGTTAACATCACTAAAATATGTATTTTCATTGATTTATACAGTTCAAGATAACTGAAAGATACTCAAAATTTCTAGTAATAGAATACATATATATGCATATCTTCATAATTTTTATAATCCTTTTACATTGCACTGGTTCAGAATTTGCTTTCAATAACTTCTACATTAAAAACCTCATGAAAGAAGAATAGGAATCAGAGAACCCAACTTAAGTCCACTCATAAACTTTAAGCCTTATCTGCCTTAAGAACAGCAATTTAGAGAAATGCTACCTCAATAGGTAGTGGTCAATGAACCATTATTTTATGATTTCAAGCACAATTTAAAAATATTTCAGAGAGTTTTTCAGGATTAAAGGTAATATGGAATTTTTCAGGTTCAAAAGTAAGAGTTACTATATGTACTGTGAATGCAAAATATGACTGAATTTTAGTAGGTTATCAAAACTTTCACAAAAACAATATCCCCACCATTGAACTTGGTAAATAAGTCATAGTTCAATCAAATTCAGCGATGGGAAGAACTCTTTCCCTCTAATAAAGGTTGGCAATCTATTAAATCTGGGTTGTTTTGCTAAAGCACATATGTCCCTTTAATATGATATCAAGAATTACATTGTTTCTGGCTTCTCAGATTCTATTCCATATCCTTGCAGATTACTTATTAGTCAAGTCGAGAGAAAAATTCTGTTCATGATGGAGATAGGCAAATGACAGGAACCTAGGGCTTCACATCTGATGGCATCACTTCCTTTTTGTCTGGCTATTTCTCTCCCACCTGATTGTGATTTTTTTTTTCTCTTAAATGAGAGTTTTCTTGTGTCCGTTAAGACCCTCAATACTGGCTGGGAATGGTGGCTCATGCCCGTAATGCCAGCATTTTGGGAGGCCAAGGTCAGAGGATCTCTTTAGGCCAGGAGTTGGAGACCAGCGTGGGCAACATAGTGAGACCCTGTCTCCACTAAATTTTAAAAAATAAATAAAACAATACAGCAAAAAAATTTTTATTTTATTTTATTTTTGCATTTGGGTTTTTTTTTTCTTTTTTTATTATACTTCAAGTTTTAGGGTACATGTGCACAACGTGCAGGTTAGTTACATATGTATACATGTGCCATGTTGGTGTGCTGCACCCATTAACTCGTCATTTCACATTAGATATATCTCCGAATGCTATCCCTCCCCCCTCCCAGCAAAATTTTTTAAAAGACCCTCAATACCAAGGAATTTAACTCTGTGCTCTGAATGGATCAGCATATCAGCCTCCTGAGCCTGAAACTTCCGCCTTATAGCTCAAGTATCTCACAGTGGGATCCACTTAAGGCTTAGGATTCCTTATGTTCTCAAATCACGACTATACACTGTTAATATCAGGACATCACAGGATTAGCATATACAATGTGCATTGATCTGTACCCTGAACTCAGGTTTAGGAAACGGTTTCAGGATTTCCAAAATGAGGAAACATCCAAATATAAAAGTATGTTATTTGCTATAAATTATAGCAATGCCTTGTCTGTTGCCATTGTGTTCAAACTTCCTATCCATCATCAGGCTGGGACAAGAGCAGTGAAGTAAACTATTTCATTAGTAACACCAGTAAAAACTGGTGTCTTTCATTTTACTTTAAAAGACGAGAGTACAGACTAGATAATCTCTGTCAGACTTTATTAAACTTTCTGAAAGGAATAATACGGTAAGTTGCCCAGAAAGAGCAATACTGTAGGTGTTAAATATTTTTCCACACCTTGGCCTCCAATAAATAAATAAGATACATAACAAATAACACTAGCAACGATAATTATAAATTAGAACATCTGAAATCAGGCTAAGAAGTAAAAAGTACTGCATAAAGGAACTCTCATTTATTTATAACTTTTTATTATAAGAAAATTAAACATTGTTCATATAAATAAAAAGGACTTGGACACAATATTCTCCTAAGAGGGGTGGGGTTAATTTCTTCTTGAAATTAGTTGATATAAGAGGATTTACTCCAGACATTTTGAAGTGATGTTTTTTCTAGAACTTTGTAATGTTCATCGGTGCAGCCAGTGAGAGAAGCCTGCTCTTTGTGACTGCAGAGCCATCACTTCCCAACATCATTATAAAAACAAACAGCTCGCCCTCGACTCCCCACATGACAATGGACCGGCGTCTGTCAACAGACTTGCATTATGTGCCGTGTGAAAACATGACTATGACATTTGCTCTCGTGACATGGCAAATTTCGGCGGCTTGTCTGTAAAGAGATTAGCATTCATTACGCTGCAGCACCTTTCATCAAACTAATGACATTTCAATCAGCACATTTTCTCCAGTTTCGGTACTTTGCTATCTGAGCACAAGTCTCTAATTACGCTCAAGCAACAAGTTTCACATCAATCTCACAATTTATGCACTCACCATACACCATTGCTCCTCCAGTTTCATGCAAGAAGCGGAATCGGTGATTTTTAAATAACCAGATTGTCAAAATGGTAAGGATGAGCAAAAAATTGAAGACAAGCAGCTCCACCGCTCCCTGATGTTGAAACTGATACTCATCCTTTTCTGACATAACCCTTGACTGTCTCTCCATTCTCCAGTCTTCTTGGGATTCCTTAGATAAAAACCTGGATAAGGGCTATTTTATCAAGATTTGCCTAAGACAGTCTGACTGCCTGAGAATTTCAGAAGAAACACTGCCACTGTAGTTGCTACTTCACAAGCATTCTGCCCTGGCTTAGTATTCGGATGGCTTCTAGTTACAACTTCCTGTTTCTCTCTTAAAGCAGCCCTGTCTCTTTTCAAACTCCGGAGTGTGCGGTTTCATCACTGACTCTTAATGTCTTTAAATGATTCATCTCATGAAAATATCTTTCATACTGGACAAATCTGCAAGCAATCATTCTAAGATCTTGAATCATGGTCTTATTGTTCCAAACAAGTCTTCTTAAGCTGCATAAATATGAACTGTAGATTAATAATTATAAAGGTAGGCTTACACTAGCAAGGTTTTCTAAGTTCAAAAAGCCAATTCCTGACTCAACTTAACCTAAATGCAAGATCTTTCCTCTCTAACCAAAACTTGCCGAAGTGATGGGGATTGATAGCACAGTTATCAATCAGCCTCTGTGCTCTAAACGGATCAGCATATTAGCCTCCTGAAAAGATATTACACTGCTTAGCCTGAAACTTCCGCCTCATAGCTCAAGTATCTCACAATGGGATTCACTTAAGGCATAGGGTTTCTTATGCTCTCACATCATGACTATACATTGTTTAAGCAAACCTAAAGTGATTTCACAGGATTTTTTTTTTTTTTTTAGTTGAGAAGCAAGAAAGGATTTAGTATATGACTCTGTTTGGCTTTATATACTTGAAAGTTGCAGAGCAGCATTTAAACTCTAAATCAATTGTTTTTCTTTTAACAAGAGAAAACAATGAAAGCAAAAGACAAATAAAATTTCATCCCCATCTCTACCACTGTACTGTTTGGATATGTTGAGACAAAAAAAAAACAAAAACACATAACTTTGAAAGAGAAACTCACACAACCATCCTCAGCAATGCCGCATGCATGGATTTCTCTTTGTAGGGTTCCTGGTCTAGGCATCCAGCACCCACAGAAATCTGCAATAGATCACAACCTCCTCTGTCCTGTGGCAAAACAATGTTGCTCACTGAGAAATGGTTCTGCCACCAGAAATGAAAGCTCCATATTCATAGGATTCTGACCATAAGAGTGATGATTCTTCAGATCATCTTCCATGTGGCAGGTTGCTTCCGTCTGATTTCATATTTTTCTACTTTAAAATAGTTCAAGATAATACCATGGGTTCTGCAGCTCTTTTTTTCCTTTTCTTTCTTTTTCTTATGACCTGCTTGCGTTTAACACTTGATCCTGTAACACATTTGGGTATATCCTGGGGTTAAGTGATTTTTTTTTTTCATTTTACCATATCATTGTAATTTAGGAGTATTAATCACTTATGATCCCCATTTTGACAGAATTAATACTCAATTTATACAATGTGATTTCTTATTGAGTAGGCTGAGCCCAAATGCGTCCTGAAACAATTTTTGTCACTAAAAGCTAAAGGTCAAGCATGTAATATTATTGGGAGCTAACTACCTCCTCAACAAACGGTTTCACCGTGAGAGTAAGTCTATCAACCCCTTAATACAAAACTCTGCTGTTTCAGCATCTTTGCTTTGTGCAACTTTTGAAGCTTATTTCCTCTCTGAGTTTAACTTAGCAGAGGGTATTTATGTGTGCTGCAGATGTTCTAACACACTACCCTTTTTGGCAGGAATATCTGTGATGACTAATATTCATACTGTTTTGAAACCTGTCAGCTAATGCTTGCAAGCATTTCATGGAGCTTTGCTAGCAGGTTCTACCTTTATAATTTTGCAACTCCACAGGTTCAGTCAAGTTGTCAGATATACAAGATAACACAAATTCAAAACCGAGAAACTTCCTGTCCTTTTGTTTTTTGTCATTATTGAATTACTTTGGTTTTCTTTTATCACAATTATTCCATCTTAGTAGAATAAACATTCTCTGGTTGACCCGTGACATCCAGTTTCACTCTTTTACCCAGTCAAACAACTTGACAAAAGATTAATGGCCCATAGAATGTTTTGATTGGCTTATACGTCTTTTTAAAAAGTTTTAGGTTTGATGTCAACACATTCAAATCAGTATATTTAACATTTGAAAAATCATACGGCTTCTTGCAAGAAAAACTTGTAAGATCTGGCACACTGGGCTCTTCTTACATGGCCACAATCTGTTGAGGCTGAGTGTTTGCCTGCTGCATTTGCAACCAGCTTGCCACAAGTCCATTTATCCCTCTTCTTTCATTCATGGTCCCCATGTGGCCCCTGCAGATGTATGACCCCTGTTTTATTCCAGGAATGGAGTACATTCACTATTCCATTGTTCATTCCTGATGCTGCTTCACACTGGGGGAGAAAGCTCAAAGAAAAGGGGGCTCAGGAAACGTCTCCAATTCCTCCACCCAGAAAAGGAATTCAATTCTTCCTATTTTGTGTTTTCTTTTCAGAATATCATTTTTTATTTTGCTGTACCAACATAAGTGAGAAAATAAAATGGAAACATGTAACAATAGAGAGTCTACTATGGACCAGAAAATATGCCAAGGAATTTAACTTCATCTAATTTAATATGCAGAAAATACTCACCCTTCTCCTGGTGAGTAATTTAAGGCTCAGGGAGGTTTGGCAACATAGCCAAGGTCACACAGCCAGTAGGAGTTAAATTACATGTGGGGTGTATTGGCCTTTAGATGGCTTTTCAGCCAGGGTGATCAACTCATCCTAGCTTATCAGGGACTTTCCTGGTTTACTACTAAAAGTTGTGTGTCCCAGGAAACCCCCTCACTCACAGACAAACAAGGGAAGTTGGTCACTCTAATAGCCAAAGTTCCTCAAATTCTCAAATCCTGTACTGTCAGTAATCACTATTTTTCATGAGATTCCTGAAGGAGATATTCACACAAAAAACGAATATCAGTTAAAAATTACACGCTGTTTTATGACCTGGTAACCAGAATCATTAGTTCCAGGTTCTCAGATGAAATCGGGATGGACTCAAAACTTAGGTACAAAGACCGAAGAGGAATTCTTGACTGTCCCTAAATCTCAATATTAATACCTGCTGGCCACTGCAAGATGCGACATGCAAGTGAGAAGCAGCAAAGAGAAAGAACAGGATGGCCCAGCCTGTTGCAGTCAGTGTGCCCTGTCTCAGCTTGCCCATCCAGCCACAATGAAAGAAAGAACTGAAGAGTGGAACCTCCCAGGCCAGTGTAACTTTGCATGGTGCAGTAATCCCATCCACTAGTGAATGGGACCCAATCAGCTTTATAGAATCTAACCAATCACTTGAGAGCTCCTCATTCTTGTAAGAGGTCATTGAAGATTGTGGGGTCAGAGTATCGAGAAGCTAAGTTTGCTTTGGGTAGGGAGACATACTGAGAAGTCCCCTCTCTGGCTCCCTGGAGCTCCACAATGCCCAGTCTTAGTTCTCTCTCTCAGCCCCTAGGGTTAACAGAGAATGCTTAAGACAACACAGGCCCTGGGTTATAGGAAAATTCCACTGTCTCATTCATGTGGCCTTTCCCTTGCTATTTATCCATCTCTGAGACCAGTGAAATGGAAGTTTCATATTTTGCCCCACCCTACTCCAAGCTTCTGAAATGGGCCAGGACAGGACTGTAATTAAGTTTGCTTGAAAGCCACACAATGTCCTCATCCAAAAATTCATCCCCTATCCTATTTTCAAGCTCACCATAGACCTATCTTAGCTGTCCCCACCTGAAAAAAGTCACATGTTAGCATAAATTGCCCTTAAATTTGAATCATATGGACCCCTCCCATTAGTATATTTCCATAGAGAAATGAAAGTTCAAAAATTTCACAGGTAATTAAATCCCATAGTAAACACTTGGACAATATTAAGCCCACCCCAAATTCACTGTTCAATGCTTGGTTTCTTTTCTTCAGCCTTTACAAAGTCTGGTCTGTGGGATCCAGGGCCATGAACCCAGGATGTGACCCCAACTCCATGTTCTTTCCACTGCTCTTCATTATAGTGGGAAGGTGAGATTAAAAATCACTGAAAATGAGTTAAATTAGAGAATTTGTATCATTTTATTAAACAACGCAAGTGTAGAAATGTGCGTGGCATGGATAGGGGATCCTTTCCTTCTTCTACCCGACAAGTGCATTCCAGCCATTCTCTGAGGAGGGAAATACAGGTGCAGACCTCACTGTTTTCCTCTGTGAACTGTTATCTCTGTGTTCATTCTTGATGCTCAGAAGTCCATCACTCAGTGATGACCGGAGAAAAGGGGAATCTTCTTCCACCTGCACTAGAGATATTTGGCTGGGCTTGGCCCACCAAACACGTACTGGATGTTATTTAGGTATTTTTTTCATTGAAGAGTCCCAAAACTGTATACAGCCAGATTGAGGCAAATCTGACACAATGCCTGTGATCCAGTCATGTCATCCCTATGTCATCAAAAAGGGGACCATCTTACAGCTGAAGCCTGGGGAATGAGGAGGGTCCCAGATGCAAATCCCTTGATTCCCAACTCAGCCCCTCTTCACCCTTTTTCCTGCAATCCCCCACTTTTGTCCTCAGCTTTCTGTGCACAGCACATCATCTCTTTTCTTTTAGAAAGGACACCTCTTCAATAGAAGTAATAAACTTCAGTCTATAGGTCCCCTCTTCCGTCTTGCATATCTTGGAGGGCCCATCACGAGAAAAAAACATTCACTCACTGGCTTCTTGTTTTGTTCAGTCTCTGCTGGTTCTGCATAAGGCCGAGGTAATGCAGGCTCCTCACAGTGGCTGGAACCTACTCCTAACCCAAGATAAAGACTTCCGGGGTGAAAAGAAGTGTGAGCTCTGGAGCCAAGGCCAAGAAGGAAAAGATGGAGACATGCTACTCCATGCTGCAACTTGTTTTAGCACAAAATTTCTGAAATAAGAGCTGAGAAAATTCATTTCTTTGATCTCCCATTAAGTGTCCACTTGATAAATTTGCTTTCTTCTTAGGATATAACTGCTACCCTATATCTTACCAAGTAATAATTCTGACCTCACTAGCTAAAAGACACTGTGTTAAACTATAAAAGCTTTGTATAAACTAACAAAGAAAGGCATCATGCCCCTCACCTCTCCCTGATCTCTACATTTTTCTCTAAAGAGAAAAAGAGACTTAGGAGAGAAGACAAAGCTCCAGACTAGGAGAAGTTGAATGTGCTTGGAAATATCTTCTGAAATGAAGTATGTCAAAATCAAGCAGATTTGGACAGTTTCACCTCTTAGTTTTTCCCATATCAATTCAAAATCTAGCCTTTGAGGCAGGCTTTGTTAGAGGGTGTCTCTGTGTGAGTTCCCTCAAAGCAGACCTTGAGACAAGGACTTGCAGGTAGTTTATTTAGGAGAGGATCCAAGGAATCCCAAGTGAAGAAGTTTGCACAAAGACTAGAAAATACCATTTTTCAAAAATAAAATTTTAATTTGCATTGAAGCCTTATTCATTCTTCATTTCATTCAATTCTGTATATGGTTTGTGCACTTTGAAACTTTAATAATTTATAGCTATGCTCAAAGCAATCCTTAAATAGCACCTAAGATGAATTTTATTTACACTTAAGCCAACTAAATTACATAATAAATTGTATGACAAACACTATGGTTCTCTTAGATAAGAAGGTAAATCATGTTCCACGGCCAGCAGAGTTAAAACTACATGTCACCTGTGCAGAGAAAATTCAATTTACTTTGAAATACAATTTTCTGATGGTAATACTATATCTAAAGTGTAAGTTTTAAGTTAAAAGTTTAAAACTACTCTGAGACTCTTTGAAGACCGTAACTTGGTGTATCACGCACAAACACATACACTGTGCCCCACCCTACCACCCAAGATCTTCCTACAAATGAATTTTAAATCAACAACAGGTGGTTACATATTCATTTAAATCCAGACCAACAGGTTTTAATGGATGTCATAGGACAATGTGATTTTATTTCTATAAAAATGTCCATCATTACTGTGGGGAAAAGAAACAAATCACAAAGCAAGATAGAGCATACAGTGACAATTTTTTGGTTACATCATATGTAGCTTCAAGAATGTTTCTTTGTTGGCTATGCTAAATATGAGTTTACAAATAATGACACTTCTACTATCCGGTCAGAAGCTCCAGTATCTAAGTAACTGACTTTCGTTTCTAAACTCTAGGTGTGGAAAAGAACTGTTTCTCAGAATATAATCAGAACCTATAAATCTCAATTAAACCTGTAACAGAAACATTGTGTTCTAGCAGCTGTTGGACAGGCTCTTCCAGATTCCCAGGTTCCTCAACAAAATCACTAAAAAGATGATGAATTATGAATATTTGCTTGTCCTTTGAATCCTTGCTAAAAGGGTAATTTTAAAAGTTTTTCAGCAGGGTATTTGGGCTTCACAATTGAGGGACTATAAATAACGTACAGTTTTTAAATGTTAAAGGAATATTCTTTCTGTAAAAAAAAAAAAAAAAAAAATGTCTTCCTAGCTTCTTACTTAAGCCATGTCCTTTATGACACTATAATCTTGAGAATTGTTGAAATGGGAAAAAGCAGAACCAATTAATTATCAGCAATTTAAGATTCAAACAGTATTGGATTCCACCAAAATCTACTCTTAAAACTAGGTTTATTTCTAAGTGAAAAACAAAATCGTTGTGTTAGAGATTCAACAGCCAAAACCTCAGGCCTCTCCTTTCCACCATGATAACCAAAAGAGAATACACACAAAATAGACAGCTGACAAGAACAGGGTACACCAAGAATGTAAGGCTTTTGGTGAACTTTGTTTGATAATGCGGCTTAGACCAGAGGCTTCCCACA
The DNA here is from genome assembly GCF_009828535.3 of Hylobates moloch. Taxonomy (NCBI): domain Eukaryota; kingdom Metazoa; phylum Chordata; class Mammalia; order Primates; family Hylobatidae; genus Hylobates; species Hylobates moloch. The sequence continues at coordinate 6,696,836 of NW_026652297.1, read as the reverse complement.
TCTGACTTCAAATATATAGGAAAGCCGAGGACAGCATACTCTGAGACACACTTGCTGGGGTAAAATCTATCTGCACAGTAGAATCTCCTTCCAAGTACTCAACCTCTCTAAAGAAGGGTTGCCTTTTGCAGAGACGGCAGCCAGAAAGAGAATCTTAGGGCTACACCCACCACCCCTCAAGCTTCTGGGCTCATTTTGACTGATCAGAGAAAGAGAGAAAAGACTCAACCTTCTCTGCACCTGAGCACAGGAAACTTACTTCTAGTAAGGCGTGGCCCAGCCAATGCGGTGCTTGGATCACCCACTGACCATCCGTATTCCAAGGGATTGAGTGGGATATGCTTTCTATGACTCTTCCAAGAGGTCAGAAGTGGAGGTAGAAGCTTCCTCCGTCGTGGACCAGTGTGGAAATGTAGGGATAGAAGCAGAAGGGCTCCCTGTTTAATTTTTTTGTGGGGGAGGGGGTTTTGTTTTGTTTTGTTTTATTTGCTGTTGTCCCAGGATTATTGAAAATATTACAGCATTGCAGACAGATTCAAAGAGCTCCCCGAGGCATTTTGAAATTTATCTCAACTGTAGGTCGAATGACCTGCAGGTTGGACAGACTGACAAAGTCCAAAAGCTTCAGCATTTCCTTAGTGTCAGGATCTACTTCAATGGTCTCCTGATCCAGAACTGAGATCTCGGGAACATAATTGTCTCTCTTTTCTCTCTCCTCCTCCTGCAGCTTGATGGAGATACCTCTCACTGGGCCCTTCAGAATCCGCTTCATCAGATGCATGACATAGCCTGCTATCTTGTTGCGGAGCTTCTTGCTGAGGATAATGGCGATCTCGCACACACGTTTGTTCGTGTGGAAGTCGTTGCCTAGGCGCGTGTAGTACTTTTCTGTGATGACCTGGGTGGCCTTCTTCGTGATTTTGGTGCAAACGCGACCATGTGAATGACGGGCTCCCTGTTAACTCTCCCCAGGTCTTTTTTCTTTAAACCTGTTGGAGCAGGGCTGGTCTGCTCGGGAGAGCAAGCCTGCATCGTGTCTCAGCAGGTCTGCTCCTGCGTTCATGGGGATGCGTGTTTTGTATCCTCCTAGGGCTAGTGTGTAGAGTGGCCTGACTGTTGCACTTGAAGGCTGTAAGGAGAATAGGAACTCAGTGAAATTACCTTAACTTCACCCCACACCAAAGGATTAACATTTCCTCCTATACATTTTTTTTTTTAATTGTGTTGACGACAAGTTGTGTTTAACCAGGTCAGCAAAAAGTATGCCATTTTAAAAAATACTCAAAAAATACATTGTAGATACACTATCCAAACACCTGAATTTGAATGTTATTTGATTATTAAATTGTAAGAAAAATCCCTAAAGTTTGAAATCAAATTCCCCTTCCTTCTGTGAGCTAAATTTGAACTTTTTCTGACTTTGCTTTCTAATTTTGTTGGATTGGGCTCAGTCTCGTGGTGCCGGATTTTCTTCACCAGCTGTGATGTCTGGGGCCATCTTTGGAGCACTAGAATATCTATAGACTCTTCAGCAACGACAAAGTTGAATGAACCCAACTACAGATTACTCATGCTGAGCCAAAAAACAGGAAGCATGAGCAAATCCCATGCTCCTAGAGCAGCTGTCCTAAACCAAATTGTCTGTCCCTAGTTTTGTAAATAGTACAGTTTGGGGAAAGGCAGGAACACAAAGAAATGCAAAGTTATAGATATCATATTTTTTGTTTCGGGCTAAGCAATGTAGACATCAACTGGGCATTTGGTCCAGAGGTCATTATGAGAGAATTTAAACCCACAAGAGAGAAATTGCCCATTTATTGTAACATTGAGCTCCCTGCGCCAATGGGGAAATCACTTGTATACACTGTCTTGCCATTAGAGAGTGGCACTTAAAATACTTTCTTCTAAAATTTTGAAATGTGCCAGCTTGATACTTTTGGTCCTCCAGTTTTATGCAAGGCTTTGTCAGTCCCCTCTGTGTTCATCTAGTGTGTTTAAAGCCTTTTCCATATTTATTGGTGAAATGATATGACATCTGGACCTTTAACACAGACCTTCATAAAATCTTATGAGATAAAGTTAAAATGGAAGTAACAACGATTTTATGGTTGCTGGGGCTACATGATGGGAACGTATGGTATTTTTCTCTCTACTTTCGTGAGTGGTTGAAATTTTTCATAATAAAATTTTTTTTATGTATTCTTATTTCCCTCTTGATTGTCACATTTGGGGGATCCAGTTCCTCCCTGGGCTTGAATGCTGCCTAGTAATGTATCTTCCATTCCCTCTTTAAGCACATTCATGATATGTGTTCTGTGAAATCCCACCCTCTTTACCTTCTCTATTGCTCCATATTGAGTAGAATTCCAAAAGGATTTTAGCCTTGCACTGCAGCAGCTTTGGTCCTGGAGTTCCTTTCATCTGGGAACTCTGTTTTATGGATAAAGTTCTCTCTCGTTACCCTAGTGGCCTCATTTGGAGGATTACCCTCAGCAAAGCCCTAACTAAAGCCACTGCGGATACTTCTAAGTAGGAATCATTATGCTCTTTTTTATTTCATTGTTTTCTCTACCCATATATTTTTCTATATTATCATTTATAAATTCAAACTTTTTTTATTTCAATAGTTTATGAGATACAGGTGATTTTGGCTACATGGATAAGTTCTTTAGTGGTGATTTCTGAGATTTTAGTGAACCCGTCACCCGAGCAGTGTACACTGCACCCAGTGTGTAGACTTTTATCCCTCATTCCCATCCCAACCTTCCCCTCTGGGGTCCCCGAAGTCCATTATATCATCTTTATGCCTTTACATCCTCATAGCTTAGCTCCCACTTACAAGTGAGAATATATAATATTTGGTTTTCCATTCCTGAGTTACTTCACTGAAAATAATGGCCTCCAGCTCCATCTGAGTTGCTGCAAAAGACATTACTTCATTTTGCTTTATGGTTGAGAAGTATTCCATGGTGTATATATATTACATTTTCTCTATCCATTTGTTGGTTGATGGGCACTTAGTTTGGTTCCATATCTTTGCAATTGAGAATTGTGCCGCTATAAACATGCATGTGCATGTATCTTTTTTGTAGGATGACTTCTTTTCCATTGGGTAGACACCCAGTAGTGGGATTACTGGATCGAATGGTAGAGCTACTTTTAATTCTTTAAGGAATCTTCACACTGTTTTTGATAGTGGTTGTACTAATTTACACTAATACAGTGTAAATTACACCAGCAGTATAAAAGTGTTCCCTTTTCACCACAACCATCCCAACATCTATTGTTTTGTGACTTTTTAATAATGGCCATTTTTGCAGGAATCAGGTGACATCTCATTGTGATTTTAATTTACATTTGCCTGAGGGTTAGTACTGTTGAGCATTTTTTCATATGTTTGTTAGCTGTTTGTATATCTTCTTTTGAGAAATGTCTATTTATATCCTTTGCTCACTTCTCGATGGGACTATTTGTTTTATTCCTTGCTAATTTGTTTGAGTTCTTTGTAGATTCTGGGTACTAGTCCTTTTTTGGATGCCTAGTTCGCAAATATTTTCTCTCACACTGTGGGCTGTCTGTTTGCTCTGTCAATTATTTCTTTTGCTGTGTAGAAGCTTATTAGTTTAATTAGGTCACATTTATTTATTTTTGTTTTCATTGCATTTGCTTTTGGGGTTTTAGTCATAAATTGTTTGCTTAAGCCAATGTCCAGAAAAGTTTTTCCAATGTTTCCAGAATTTGTATGATTTCAGGTCTTAGATTTGTCTTTGATCTAGCTTGAGTTGATTTTTGTATAAGATGAAAGATGGGGATCCAGTTTCATCCTTCCATATGTGGCTTGCCAGTTTTCCCAGCACCATTCATTGAACAGGATGTCCTCTTCCGAATTTATGTTTGTGTATGCTTTGTCGAAGATCAGTTGGCTGTACATTTTTGGCTTTATTTCTGTTCCGTATTCTGTTCTATTTGGTCTATGTGACTTTTTATACTAGTACCATGGTGTTTTAGTAACTATAGCCTTGTAGTATAGCTTGAAGACAGGTAATGTGATGCTTCCAGATTTGTTCTTTTTGCTTAGTATAGCTTTGGCTATGTGGCTCTTTTTTGGTTCCATGTGAATTTTAGGATTATTTTTTCTAGGTCTGTGAAGAGTGATGAGAAAAACAAAAATAAATAAATGTGACCGTATTTTGATGGGAATTGCATTGAATCTGTAGATTGCCTTAGGAAATACGATCATTTTCACCATATTGATTCTTCCCATCTATGAGTATGGGATGTGTTTCCATTTGTTTGTGTCATCTTCGATTTCTTTCGGCAGTGTTTTGTGGTTTACCTTGTAGAGATCTTTCACCTACTCGATTAAGTATATTCCTAAATATTTTATTTTTTTACAGCCGTTGTAAAAGGGATTGAGTTCTTGATTTGATTCTCAGCTTGGTCATTGGTGGTGTATGGCAGTGCTACTGATTTGTGTGAACTGATTTTGTATCCTGAAACTTTATCAAATTCGTTTATCAGATCTAGGAGCCTTTTGTGTGAGTCTTTAGGGTTTTCTATGCATATGGTCATATCATCAGTGAACAGTGACAGTTTGACTTCCTCTTTTCCAATTTGGATGCCCTTTATTTTCTCTTGTCTGATTGTTCTGGCTAGGACTTTCAGTACTGTGTTGAATAGAAGTGGTAAAAGTGGACCTTCTTGTCTTATTCCAGTTCTCAGAGGAATGCTTTCAACGTTCCCCTTTCAGTATGATATTGGCTGTGGATTTGTCATATATGGCTTTTATTATTATTTTGAGGTAAGTCTCTTCTATGCCTATTTTGCTTAGGGTTTTTATCATAAAGCAATGCTGAATTTTATCAAGTGCTTTTTCTGTGTCTATTGAGATAATCATATGGTTTTTGTTTTCAATTCTGTTTATGTGATGTATGACATTTAATGATTTGTGTATGTTAAACCATCCCTGCATTCCTGGGATGAAACCCACTTGATCATGGTGTATTATCATTTTGATGTGCTGTTGGATGTGGTTAACTAGTATTCTGTTGAAGATTTTTGCATCTATGTTCATCAGTGATATTGGTCTATATTTTTGTTTTTTTTTCTTTTCAGACAGAGTCTTGCTCTGCCACCCAGGCTGGAGTGCAGTGGTGTGATCTTGGCTCACTGCAATTATGCCTCCTGGGTTCAAGCGATTCTCCTGGCTCAGCCTCCCAATTAGCTGGGTGACAGGCACTCACCACCACACCCGGCTAATTTTTATATTTTTAGTAGAGACAGGGTTTCACCATGTTGTCCAGGCTGATCTTGAACTTCTGACCTCAGGTGATCCACCTGCCTCAGCCTTCAAAAGTGCTGAGATTATAGGCATGAGCAACCGCATCTGGCTGGTCTGTAGTTTTCTTTTGTTTTTTGTTATGCCATTTATTGGTTTTGGTATTAGGGTGATATTGGCTTCATAGAATAATTTAGGGAGAATATACTCTTTCTCTATTTTCTGGAATAGTTTCAGTAGGACTGATACCAACTCTTCATTGAATGTCTGGTAGAAATCAGCTGTGAATCCATCTGGTCCTGAACATTTCTGTTGACAATTTTTTAAATTACTGATTTAGTCTTGCTGCTTGTTATTGGTCTGTTCAGGGTTTCTATCTCTTTCTGAAAATCTAGGAGAGTTGTATATTTCCAGGAATTTATCTATTTCATTTAGATTTTCTATTTGTGTGCATAAAGGTGTTTATAGTAGCCTTGAATTATTATATTGTTTGTATTTCTGTGGTATTGGTTGTAACATCTTCAGTTTCATTTCTAATTGAGCTTGTTTGGACCTTCCATTATGCTTTCTTTCATGTGCTTTTCCCCAAAACTGTTCCTTTTCCTGACTTTTGAATTTCCAAGCCTTGAAAACCTTTTTCTCACATCATCAGCAATAGAACCATTCTCTCAGCTACAGGTTTTCCTGTGGCAATGGAACATGCCCTAATGTTCCATTTCCTTCTGCTCTTCCATAGATTCTTCAGGATCAGCAGAGCCTTGCTTTCTTCCTCCCCCTCCTGTGTAGCAATGATTGCTGGACGAGAATTCCTCTCCTCCTTTTTCTTTAGAACCAGACAGTTTTCCTGGAGTCTCCCATATGAAATCACTGAGTTCTGAGTCAGTCAATTGCATTAATTGTTCAAATACATCCAGTCACCATCACCAACCCAAGTTGGAAAATTCTATCTATAAGCTACCCTCCATCAGCCCATAACTCTGGCCTGGAATTGATCTCCTTTGCACCTACTGTGCTACCCTTTACTGTGCTTCATCTTCCCTAAACCTTTGCACAGAGTCCTAACTCTATGTGTTTCCTGGAAATCTTCCCCCAAACCATGGCCATAGAAGTTTTGCCACCTGAAATGACTGTGTCACCTTCAAACTTATCTAAGGATGTTTAATGTATTCTCTGCTAATCTTCTCAGCCCTTCTATAACAAATGTCCAATGTTTCTGAAATCACCCCATGCAGCTCTTCCAAGAAGTTTTCCAACTGCTCTCTTATTCTTGCAACTCTAAGAGGACACCTCTCAGAATGCTAGAAAACAAATGACAAAGTTTCCTCAACAAATAAATTAGAAAAAGAAAAGGGGGAGCTGGAGGCAGTTAATAAATAGAAAGAAGTTTAAGGGACATATCAACCAAATGCAATGTGGGAGCTTTCTTTCTGATCTTGATTCAAACAAACCATATATTTATATGGTATTTATAAACAATGCTGAAATTACAGTTGGGTGGTGGGCACACTAAAAGCTCAGACTCTACCCCTGCATAATAGATGAATATAAGAAATCTGCACTTGTACCCCCAAATCTACAAAAATTAAAAAGAGAATATTTTATTTTTAAAATGGTGAAATTAGAAAACTAGCTAGATATATAATATGAAGAGATATTATTAATATTTTAGATATAAAATGATATTGTGGTTAAACTTTTAAAAATTCTTATTTATTTGAGATAATATAGATGAAATCATGTAATGCCTAGGATTAATTGTAAAATACTCCAGCAGGTGCTGGGATTTGGAGGAGGAGGGGGGAGGTACACAGGAAGTGAGAATAGCCATATGTTGATAACTGCTGGAGTGGAGAGATGGGCACTTGTAGAGTCGTTATATTATTCTCTCTTCTTTTGTGCATGTCTGGAAATTTCCGTAATAAAAAAGTTTTTGAAAAATAAGAAGAATAAAAGAAAAGACAAACACCCCCTCTCAATAGTTTCCTCTCTCTCTAGGCTCTCACTGGAGGAATTAACCTAGTGAGCTCTCATGATCTTGCCTCTTTTATTTGATTTTCATAAGCCCCCCTGCCCTAACACTCCTTAAAAAGATAACAGCTAAAATATTTCTCATTTTTTAGTCTCATCTTTTTTTTTTAATTCAATCTGTTTCTAGAGGAGAAAGCTGTTTATCCATCCCATCTTATTTCTTAATGTGTATACTTTTATTTTGCTTTCATTTTTTTCTCATTGCTGTTCTGATTGCAAGACCAAATCTTTTTTTCAGAGTTTTCTTTCCCCGATATGTCACTAGGCAAACCAAATTCTTAATGACAGGGAGTTTTCAATGGAAAATCTTAAATGGTCCCTCTAAACCTTTGTTCCATAATGAGAGTGGGTTGGCTTGCTTCTGCTTAAAAAATGTGTCATATGCCCCATAGGAGAAAATCCGTATTGTTGTTTATCTATTCCCTTACCCTTCTGTGGTTGAAGCTTCAGTAGGGGTCTCTAAAATTCGCACCCATGGGCAGACTTTACAACATACAGTTTAGAACCAATTTAAGACTTGGTGATAGAAGTAGGGTATTTCCAGGACCCTATGTAGGTACAGAAGATGTAATAGAAGTAGATTATTTCCAAGACCCTATGCAGGAGCCTCCCAAGCTCAAGAGACTATTTAGATCTTGATGTCATTTACAGGATGACAAAGAAGTCTGAATTTTGGATTAACTAATCTGGAGATGCTGCTTCAGCCTGACCCTGACAACCTGAAGGTCAGCATGAACACAGAGTATTCCGTGCCCCGTGGGAAACTCAATTCCCTTTGCAGGTCTGGCTGAGAAGCACTGTATGGGGAAAAAGACACTATGGATGTAATAATTATTCTTTTCACAAAACCCTAAAAAAGCTTTACATAGTGAAGTCCATCTGTTTTGAGGTGGCACTTAACTGGAGCCTTTCTGCGCTCTGATGTACCAGCTGTGGCTATGTTACAAGCCACCGTGAGCCACCCCAGCCCAAGCTGGCCTATATAAGATCCTCATTCTCCCTGGGTTGCCCTTTGCTGCCCAAGTGTCCATCTTATGATTTCCCAGCCTGCATTTTAGAGATCTAGCAGCTCTAAAATTCTCTCCTACTTCTTTCCAAGATGTTGACTGATGAAGTAAACAAAGGACAGATAGCCAACTGTATCAATGGCTTAGTGGGGCTTCTGCTAAAGAATGGAGAATGCCGCTTAGACACAAAGTTTTTTAGATCCAGAATCTGCACATTCACACTGGGTGTATATCCAAGCCTGCATATAAGATTCTGAATCCACTCACCCAGCTGGTTACACAGACTTACTGTACTCTGTCTTCAGCAGGGACTTCTGACTATGGAAGGACATTGTCCATGTGGATTTACTTCATGATGACAAAAGTAGAGACAAGCCTGTTCACACCTAAAAGCTCAGGGAGTCAAAGAAGAAGAAGAAGATGGCACCTTCCACTGTTAGGAGCAGAGTCCTCTAGTGTACACCATGGCCCAAAAGTAGCACACTCTGCTCAGAGGGGATGGGAGAGAGGCACAAGCTTCCTCGCCAGGATTATTTCAAGAGGACAGAAGTGTTGGTGAATGTGTCCTTCTCTCTGAGCCAAGCTGGGATCATGTGAAGAAGAGAAAACATTCTTCTCTACAACTCTTAAGTTGGAGGTTTCAAAATTGGAGATACTGCATTGAAAAGTTTAGAACTTCAACCAGGTCATCTTATTATAGAAAGTTATAAATTTCAGAAGTTTTTCCTTCAAAACACCATGTAACTCTTTGATTTTACTATTGATATAGTAGATCACTTTGTATATTAATGCTTCTAATAATTTTTTCTGAACTCTAAAAACTTCATCCTTGAAATACAGTTTTATATTTAAACACATCTGCAATAATAGTATTTATACATAGTAAAAACACTATTGTTTTTCAAATATTGTTCTTCTCAAAGTGGAGTCCCTGGATCAGCAACATCAGCCTCACCTGGAAACTTGTTAAAATGCAGATTCTTTCACCCCAGACCCACTGTATCAGAAGCTCTAGTGGTGTAGAGACTAGAAATCTGTGTTTAACAAGTCCTCTGAATGATCCTGATGCTCATTAAAGTTTGAGGACTGCTTGCCTAAGAGATGACTTGATAGATGTCTCAATCGATACAGCAATAAATGACTCATGTCATATAGTAAATGGAGCCCATACACAAACAAAAAAGTACTAAAGGCTGGTTTAAAAATAAATAGTGTTAAAACATAAACTTCAGTAAATTAAACTTTTAAATAATTTATTTGAGCTGATGGGAAATCATCAATTTGGGCAGTACCAAATTGAGAGTGGTTTAGGCTCCACCAAAGGGGAAGAGGCTTAAGGTGAAAGCTTTTTTTCTTTTTTCTTTTTTCTTTTTTTTTTTTTTTTTGAGATGGAATCTCACTCTGTCACCCAGGTTGGAGAGCAGTGGTGCGATCTTGGCTCACTGCAACTTCTGCCTCCCGGGTTCAAGTGATTCTCCTGTCTCAGCCTCCAGAGTAGCTGGGATTACAGGCACGTGCCATCATGTCTGGCTAATTTTTTGTATTTTTAATAGAGAGGGTGTTTGACCATGTTAGCCAGGATGGTGTCAATCTTCTGACCTCATGATCCACCCACCTTGGCCTCCCAAAGTGCTGGGATTACAGGCATGAGCCACCACGCCCGGCTCAGGTGAAAGCTTTTATAAGGTGTTCACATAAGGAAGACAATGAAAATGTTTGGTTAATGTGAAAAGTCTCTAGTTAGAGGTTAGTTGGCAGTTTCTGATTGGTTAAGCTTAAGTTTCATTTTATTGTTTACATTGAGTTCCTTTCAGGTTGTTTATGTAGGAACCCAAGGCACTGAAGTTGTCTCAGCCTAATGGATTCCCAATTTTTTTTTTTAACAATAGTAAAATAACTGGTATGTAATGTCACATGTAAATAACTGCTATACATACCAAAGCCTCAAGATGACAATTAATTAACTCAGTGATCAATGAATCAGATTCCAATGTGTTCTTCTTTAAGAAAGAGTTGTCTGTAGCCAGTGCCATATTTTTTCTGTTTTCTTTCTTTTCCTTTCCTTTTTTTTTTTTTTCTGTGCAGAAAGACAGTAAACATCCTGCTCATTCTTAGAGGCATTGCATCACTTCTATTCCCAAGGGTTCAGCAGCAACCTGTCTCTGCAGTATCCGACAAGACTGGCCTCTTCTCTCCTCCTTCATAGTTTATCTGCTTTCTCCCTCCCCTTCATATCCTCCTCAAAGGGCATCACTGTTCTGAAATAATATTGATTGTGGTTCTGCCCACAGTGCCACTAAAAGCTTTGACACAACAGACACAAAGATGATTAATTATTATCCAGACACTTAGAATAACAAATAGCATTTTTAATCCCCTATCTTTTCTTTTCTCCTATCTCTTTTATTCTCAGAAGCTCCTCTAAGATACATTTTTTCCTTCCTTCCTGTATCCAGTTCTAGCACAACAGTCTGATCCCAGGTCCCTACTGAAGTTTTTCGAATCCGATGCTTATCCCATTCTCATCTTTCTTCCCTATATTTTATCTTGTTTTCTTCCTGATTTTATTGTCTGCTTCCCTTCTCCTAGATTTTTTTTCTCCCTCCTGTGTACACTCCATCAGATCCTTTTCATTTCCCTGATGCTTTCTCTTCTTCACCCTTCTTTCATCTTATTTCCCCTTTCAGCTCAGTTTCAGTCAACAGAGGCTGAGCGGATCTGCAGTTGAGCCACCTGGAAGGCAGATGGACACACTAAGGAGGCCTTGGGACATGGGGGACACTTGGCACCCTGAGGGTGAAGGGCCCAATCTTTCGCTGGCTACTCCTGGCAATACAATATTTAGAAGCCAGGATTGGTCTGACATTTATGTTCTGTGCATGTTTCTTCAGGAGTTTGCCCAGTTTGACTCTGCCAGTTTCAAGTTCTCGGTTTCTCTGGCCTCATTTTCCTCCTGCCTCACTCCTACAGCCCTCATGGAATATCTGCTATATGAAACAGGCAAGATTGTAACCCCTGTTGCAATTGTAATCTTCACTCCCTTGTTCTTACCAGTATAACAATAGAGCAGAAGAGATAATAAATAAAATAGGCATATACAACAACCTTTAAATCCCCAGGTGACAGAGGTGTAAACATCTCACAAAATTCTCATTCTCCCAAGGTGTGCACTGTTCCCATATACTCATCGGCTCCAGCTAGAAATCCAGAGGGCATGGCAGAATTCTACTTTTCCAGTTTTCTGGAAAGCACATTTCTGGGCAGCTGTCTGCTCCTTGTGACAAATAAGAATTTCTCAAAAATTTCTTCCCCCTTTACAGTGGATTTCTGTTCAGGAACACCCTTGGTTTTTGCTAAGCACCACCCTCTTTAGCTCTCAAATTCAGTTGTGTCCCCCTTAATGTCCAGTGACCACTGTTGCCCTTAATATCAGACCAGACCCAAGCATGCTCTTGGTTATTTCTTAAGGATCTTCCCTTAGTATTTTACAAAATGTACTTGAAATAGGCCCTGCCAGGCACTTGCTAACAAGTCAAGAGAAAAGAGCTGAGCAATAATCATTTAAATCCCAGCAGGAGCTGGTGGAGCAGTATTATCCTGAAAGTCAAACCCCTTTACTGCCACTCCAATCAGGTTAGATGTTCAGACAGCTTTTATAGTATTTATCTCATGTGCCATCTCTTAGTTGTGTCCAGTGTTTTATGGCTTTTTCAGACCATAATAATGACTAACGTTGTTGGTGTTGAACTCTTTCATTCAATTTGCTCAACCACCCAATTTAGTGGGCATTATTATCATGCCCATATACTACATAAGGAAACTAAACGTAGAGAGAGGAGGTAATTGGTTAAGGAACTATAGGTAGGAAGTAGTAGAGCTGGCACAGGAAATCTTTATATTGGCCTTCTCTGGATTTGAAAATAAAAATAGTAATAATATAGTCTAATTAAGAGCTTTTTGTATTTCTGTTTCAGCTGCTTTTTCTTTTTTCTCTCATTGATTTCATATTACGTAAATCTTATTCAGAATTTAGATAAAAAGCTTGGAAATGTATAAATTCTAAAAAAAAACATCATTAATTAAAGGCCAAATTTCTGTTTCATCAAGTACAACATGATCAAAATTGACAGAACATTTTCCTGGGTTGAAGGTGAAGGAAGATTCTAAGCACCACACTTCTAAATAAAGTTTTGGTTATAAATAAATATTTGCTTCCTTTTTAAAGGGTGATCATGCACCTACTTCCTGTTTAGGCAGGTAGATATTTCCCTCTTTCTCACTCTCTCTCTTTTTTTTTTTTTTTTTGAGATGCAGTCTCGCTCTGTCTCCCAGTCTGGAGTGCGGTGACGCGATCTCGGCTCACTATAACCTCCACCTCCCGAGTTCAAGTGATTCTTCTTCCTCAGCCTCCCGAGTAGCTGGGATTACAGACACGCCCCAGCACGCCCGGCTAATTTTTGTATTTTTAGTAGCGATGGGGTTTCACCATGTTGGCCAGGCTGGTCTTGAACTCCCGACCTTGTGATCCTCTTGCCTCAGCCTCCCAAAGCGCTGGGATTACAGGCATGAGCTATCGTGCCTGGCCTGATATTTCTCTTTACTTTTGCTTCTGTTTCACAGCTACTCTTTTACTGCTTATTACCAGATACATCAGTAAAATAAGAGTTAATCTGATATGATTTATTTTATGCCAGGATTGGGTGAGATTCTTGGTGTACAAATAGACAAGTTCACTAATGATAGAATATATTCTTTCCTTGTCCACTTCTAATGTTGGGCATAAAGGCATTTTGTTCGCATAAGGAATCCTATATGGTTAGCTTGACTTTATTTTGAATATACATGTAAGGTAAAATTTTAAAAAATTCTTGGAGCTTCTGTGGGCTGTGTCATGCCCTGCATATCAAATTTACATGAGAAAGCCAGTTACACACTGGACTGTTCAATTCTTTGATTTTTAGTTCTGACTCTGCCACAGGCATATGGTGTCTCAAAGAGAGTCTTTGAAAAACCTTGTTTTCACTTCTTCCCTTGTAAAATGAGATTTTACATTCTTCTAGGGAAATTCTGAGGATTAAGTATCAAATGATGGCAAGGCACTTTGAAAGTACTAAATGGGGTTATTAATAATTTAAGAAAGAAGCAAGCCTTCATCTGAGTTGTTGAAAGGAATATGTGGCATATTTATTTCAACCATTTATCATTTCATTGAAACTTCCTCTACCTTAAGCTTGAACTACTGGGAAAAACATCCGATTCCTTTGAAAACAGAACTTTAAAACGAGTTCCCTTTTTATAGTATTTAAAGTACTTTCATACCAGTTATCTTGTTGTGTTCCTACAAAAATTCCGGGACATATAAATAACATATTTTGTGGGAATGAGGCTACAAGAAATAGAACACCTTACAAACACTTGCTTAAACAAACAGGGGTTTATTATTCTCACTTAAGGAAGGGTCCGGGGCAGAGTCTCAGGGGTGTCATCAAAGATCCAGTCTCCTTCTATCTCTTCCCTCTGCTTCTTTTTTTTTTTTTTTGAGACAGAGTCTCGCTCTGTCGCCCAGGCTGGAGTGCAGTGGTGAGATCTCGGCTCACTGCAAGCTCCGCCTCCCGGGTTCATGCCATTCTCCTGCCTCAGCCTCCCGAGTAGCTGGGACTAAGGCGCCCGCCACCATGCCTGGCTAATTTTTTGTATTTTTAGTAGAGACGGGGTTTCACCGTGTTAGCCAGGATGGTCTCGATCTGCTGACCTCGTGACCTGCCCGCCTCGGCCTCCCAAAGCGCTGGGATTACAGGGGTGAGCCACCGCGCCCTGCTTCTCTTCCCTCTGCTTTCCTTAGTGAATGGGCTTGTTATCTCATGTTATCAAAATGGCTGCTAGAGCTCCAGATATCATATTTATTTTCAAGGTAGGAGGAATGGAAGGAGAGAAACTCCACTAACCGCATCTATTCCTTTATAAGGAAAACAAAACTTTTTCCAGAAGTTACCTCAAACAGAGTTCCTCTAGAACTGGATCATATGACCAAGGCAAAAGAAGTGAGGCAGTGAGCGTATGGCTTTCTAGGCTCTGTGGAGGAAGGTGGCAAGAAAAAACATGGTTGTGTACAGCTTTGGAGAAGCCCAGTGCTAGTGCTGATGAAGGATGAGAGGCATTAAAAAGTCAGTTTTTCAAGGTGCACAGCAGAGGACATTAAAACAGATCTGAATCTCTCTGATCAAGCAGAAATATCAAACAGTATGGGCCGGGCGCGGTGGCTCACGCTTGTAATCCCAGCACTTTGGGAGGCCGAGGCGGGCGGTTACGAGGTCAGGAGATCGAAACCACAGTGAAACCCCGTCTCTACTAAAAATACAAAAAATTGCCGGGCGTGGTGGCGGGCGCCTGTAGTCCCAGCTACTGGGAGAGGCTGAGGCAGGAGAATGGCGTGAACCCGGGAGGCGGAGCTTGCAGTGAGCCGAGATTGCGCCACTGCACTCCAGCCTAGGCGACAGAGCGAGACTCTGTCTCAAAAAATAAAAATTAAAAAAAAAAAATCAAACAGTAACTCATAAAATCTACTGATATTTTTAAGGAGTAACCACGTTGAGGGCTAGTCTGGGTGCTCTTACCAGATGATTCCATTGCACCCCCATAACAATGCTACAGCAAAAGAGTGGCTTTCCCCCTTACAGACATGATAAGCCCTGTTTGCTGTTGTTTTTAAGGAAACGTTCTTTATCAGCATTCTAACAACTCAGCCTGCTCCTTCCATTCTTATTCTACTGCACTATATAAAGAGAAGCTCTGGAAGTTCACACTGAATAAATTGGAAAAACGAGTCACTTGACAAAGGACTGCCATGAGGAAGACAACTTTTGTGACTTCTTGTTTGAATCAGACAGAACTTGGGTACCAAAAAAATTAAAAAGAGCTGAAAGGATGGAATTCAGGGAATTGGGTGCTTATGCAATTGATAGAGGGGCTGGATGCATGGAGTCCAGAAATGATTCCCAGTCACCATCAGAGAACAGGTCTGCCAAGGGAGCTGCTACCTTTGACACATTCAGACATGTAGGATTTCAGGAGATACATTTTTGGTTGGTTGACATCAAAACGACTGTTAATGCTTGTGATCCAGGGATCAGGGAGCTGCAGCCACTGCCTTCACACTCCATCACAGCTGCCTCTTCAACACACACAAAATTAGTGAAATGGGCTCCTGCTCCAGAAAAACCCAAAGTCCTGACAATCATGTTTGCCAGTAGGAAGAGTCAAAACAACAGGAAAATGGCCCCACCACACATCTACCTTAAATACTCTGTATAAATGCATCTGATTGGAAAACCAGCTGTGTATTTAGAACACTAGCTTCATGGGAGTTTGGGAAATCTAGATTTTAGTTCACCAGCCTTTGCAGGATTCTAGGCACACATGCAGAAAGTTGGAAATGATGCTGAGTGCATCTACGATTTACATAACATTTCTGTCTCTTTCAAATATGGACAGAAACAGGAACCAAAGTGTTAGCAATAGAAAGGAGTTTTCCATTAGCATATAGCTTTTGGTGGACTTGCTCGCAATGTCTGAATTTACCTTGGCTATAAATTCTAGGGACAAAAGCTAAATTTAGAATAAATCTCACAGGATATCAGATCTGGTGTTTGGTATACAAAAATAACAGGCGTTCTCTGAAGACTTCTTGTGTGCCAGACACTAATATTAGTGTTTTGAATGTAATTTATTAAAACTCACAATAACCCTATATGGCAGGAAGTGTTATTAGAGCCAATGTTCAGATGAGGAAATTGAGGCACAGAAATATAATTTGCTCAACATCATGAAGATACCAGTGATGGAGCCACATTGAACAGTCTGGCTCCAAAGTCCAGGCTCCTAACACTTACAGTATATTGCTGCTCCACAAAATCAGTTCAAACATAAAGCCACTGGACGAATTTGCCCTTCACAATTTTTCTTTCAATTTACTATTAATGTCCTTGGTAGTGTCATAATTAATGGACCTTGATGACTTTTATAGGAATAATCTGATATGATACTGTTATAAAAATTTTGTTCAACTAATTCTATTTGACACTAATTTCTAAATATTCAGATTAAAAAATAAAATTAAAGCTACATTTTGCTTGACAATCTCCTTGAGATTTAAATTTACACCAAAAGCAATTTATTATTTTCGTAAAAGTTATTTCAAAGTTAAAAGTGGAGACTACTCGTTTTATAATTTCCCCTTCCCACAAAATAGCACTAATTCTCAGGGGGAGCTCCTGGGGACCAAGGGAGAAGGATTGGAAAGAAAGTGATGGAGGGAGAGCAAGTCCTGCAAATGACCAACTGCAGATTCTAGCTGGGCCCAGCTGCATCCCTGCCTCTACTTTATTTCAGGAAGGCATCCCTGGGATCTTCTCAAAACATCCAAAATTTTTCCTTTGGTCTAGTTATTTATCACTGTATACGAACAAACCATCATAAAACATAGTGGCCTAAAGCAACGTATCATTTATTTTGTTTATAAATCTGCAGTTTGGGCAGAGCTAGGAAAGGACGGGTCATTTCTGCTCTGGTCAGCACCAGCTGGGTGGCCTGAAAGTTATGTGTGTGAAGTCTGGTTCATTCCCAAGTCTGGTGGTTGATGCTAGCTGTCGGCTGGGGCCTAAGCTGGGGTGGTGCAGAAGCACCTACCCCAAATCTTTCAGTGGGGCCGCATGGCTTCCTCACAACATGGTAGCTGAGTTCCAAGGACAAGCAGTTTGAGGCAGGTAAGAGGAAGACAGTTGGGGCAGCTATGTTACTTGTAATGACTTTACCCTTGAAATTCAAATAGTCACTTCCACATGGTCCCAAGCCTAGCCAGATTCGAGGGGAGTGTCAGTGTCACCTTGTAAGAAGAGCATATGGGATGTGATATATTGATATAGTTATCTTTGGAAAATTTGATCTGCCATACCCTGTTTAAGGAGATACAAATTGTGTTTTCTAAAAATAAAAATATCTGCTCCTTACAAACAAGAGTGTTTTTAAGTTTTTAAATGGATAATACATTTGTAGTTCAGAATTCAAACATATACATAAGTGTGTGCATGTGTGTGTGTGTGTGTGCATGTGTGTAGGAAGATAGAAATATAATGGAAAGTTTCACTCCCTCCTTACCCCCAGTTCTTCAGTTCCCCTCTGTGAGGGCGGCATATACTATCAGTTTCTTGCGTGTCCTTCCAGAGGTAGTTTTTGCTTCAATAAGCAAATACTGTGCATATACAAAGACCTCTCCTCCACCCATTCTGTGTAAATGGTATCCTTCCCTTTGGTATTTTTTTTTCACTTACAATTAGAAATCATTATATCTATCTATCATCTAGCCATCTCTTCAGTCTTTTTAAGGCTGCTACGTATTCTAATGTGGGGATGTACCATAATTTAGTGGCTTATCAATAAACATTTAAGGCTGTTTTCAATAAAGTGCTATTACAAACAATACTGCAGTAAATAATGTTCCACATCTGCCACCTGGCATGCGTGTGAATATATTTATAGGATAAATTTCCTGGAAGCATAACTTATAGGTCAACAACTATATGCATGGGCAATTTTGTTCAATTTTTCCAAATTTCAGCATTAATTTTTATAGTGTCTGCTTTGCAACATGTTTCCTAGCACAATGGGTTATCAGACATTTTGATCTTTGTCAGTGTGCTGGGTGAAAAAAAAATGGTTTACCAAGGTAATGTGCATTTCTCTTATGAATGGTGCTGAGCATCTGTGTTGAGACCTTTATATTTCCTTTTCTTTGAACTGTCTGCTCATATTCTTTGCCCTTTAAAGAGTTATTTGACTAGCAAGGACTTCTTTTTTTTTTATCATTATTAACAACATCATTATTATTTTGCTTTTTTGCAATGAACTGGTTCTGGTCCACTATCAGACATCTGCAACCACTGCTGTATGCATCTGTCAGTGCAGAAGTCAGAAGGAAGGACAGAGAAAGGACCTACGATGGGAATGAGTTTACAACAATGGACATCAGAGTAGAAGAAATACCTTTAAAAGAGTTTTTTTAAAAAAACTTATTTCATGATTCAATTGTTAAAATGCTTAAAATGCCTCTGAGTGAGCCATTCAGAGGACCAGGGAAAGTGGTTCTTTATTTTTAGTAACTTCAATAAAGGAGATATCAAATACATGCCATATATTCAAAGGAGGAAGAAGACCATTAAATGCTAAATTAGATGAACTTTTGTAGGGACCAAATAATTTAATTTTAATTAAATTATTAAATTTAAGTGGGGCTTAGCAGGTATTCTCCCTGTGTGCAGAGATGAGAGATTGTAATAAATAAAGACACAAGAAAAGAGATAAAGAGAAAACAATCGGTAGTGGCCCCAAACAGCTGGGCACGCTGATATTTATTGCATACAAGACAAGGGGGGCAGGGTAAGGAGGGTGAATCTTCTAAGTGATTGATAAGGTGAAGTAAGTCATGTGATCATAGGACGGGGGCCCTTCCCTTTTAGGTAGCTGAAATGGAGACAGAAGGCAGCATACGTCAGCATGTTCTTTTGTATACTTATAAGAAAGGTTAAAGACTTTAAGGCTTTCACTATTTTTTTTAACCATTATCTACTACAAACTTCAAAGAGGAACCAGGAGTATGGGAGAAACATGAAAGTGGACAAGGAGCATGACCACTGAAGCACAGCACCACAGGGAGGGGTTTAGGCCTCCGGATGACTGCAGGCAGGCCTGGATAATATCCAGTCTTCCATAAGAAGCTGGTGGAGTATTGTGTTCCCTGACTCCTCCAAGGAAAGGAGACTCCCTTTCGCGGTCTGCTAAGTAATGGGCGTCTTCCCAGACACTGGCATTACCGCTTGACCAAGAAGCCCTCAAGCTGCCCTCATGCGGGCATGACAGAGGGCTCACATTTTGCCTTCTAGGTCACTTCTCACAATGTCCCTGCAGTTCCTGATCCGATACCCGCTGGTTATTCCTAGGTTATATTAGTAATGCAACAAAGAGTAATATTAAAAGTTAATGATTAATAGTGTTTATAATAATGACTGATAATTGTCCATAATCATCTCTAGATCTAACTTGTATTATGACTATTTTTATTTTAACTATTTTCTTTATTATATTGAAACAGTTTGCAGCTTCAGTCTTTTGCCTCAGCACCTAGGTAATCTTTCACCCACAAACTTCCAAACTCTAGAACTTTGTATCTAGCAAAAATGAGATTTCTTGAGGGGTTGTTCCTCCCCTTAGTTGAGCCTTTCCAGGTAAAGCAGAAATGGACTGTGGATTGTCTGTTGATACAGAGGCATGGATTGTCTGTTGACTCAACTTTTAGGCAAAATTGTTTTGATTAAAATTATAAGGGTAACAATACCTGACTGAAAAATGATTCTTCTGGTTATTTGGTTCTATTGTAAAGACCATCTGTGGGTTTTTGTTTGCTTGTTCATTTTTATTCACCTTAGAATGTTCCCAAGCTAAAAATATGTTACTTAACTATAGAATAGGGCCAGGCACAGTGGCTCATGCCTGTCATCTCAACACTTTGGGAGGCTGAGGGGGCAGATCTCTTGGGTCCAGGAGTTCGAGACCAGCCTGGCCAACATGATGAAACCCCATCTCTACTAAAAATATAAAGAAATTATGTAGGCTGGGCACAGTGGCTCATGCCTGTAATCCCAGCATTTTGGGAGGCTGAGGTGGGTGGATCACCCACCTCAGGAGTTGGTCAGGAGTTTGGGTTGGTTGGTCAGGAGTTTGAGACCAACCTGGCCAACATATAGTGAAACCCCGTCTCTACTAAAAATACAAAAAATTAGCCAGGCATGGTGGCGGGCGCCTGTAGTCCCAGCTACTCAGGAGGCTGAGGCAGGAGAATCGCTTGAACCCGGGAGGCAGAGGTTGCAGTGAGCCTAGATCATGCCACTGCACTCCAGCCTGGGCAACAGAATGAGATTCCGTCTCAACAACAACAACAACAACAACAACAACAACAATTACCTCGGCATGGTGGCATGAGCCTGTAGCTCCAGCTACTCGGGAGGCTGAGGCACAAGAATCATTTGAACCCAGGAGGCGGAGGCTGCAGTGAGCCAAGATTGAGCCACTGCACTCCAGCCTAGGTGACAGAGCAGGATTCTGTCTCAAAATAATAATAATCATTGTTATAGAATGAGATTCTCTGGGTTTCTAATCATCTGCTAAATATCTAGTTTGGCATGGGGGTCTCATCCAGCTGCAGTTTGGGGGATGCCTCGTGGCAACGAACCTGAACATGGGAGGAAAAGGGGAAGGTTATTGTCAACTAAGACCAAAGAGCTGGTAAGGTTCATGTTACCAGGCTGTGATGCAACTGCTTTGGATGTGGCCAACTTTGGATTTTCCTGATACTGGGGACACTGGGACAGACTAGGAAGTGGACTCCATGGCAAACACAAAGAGAAAAAAAAGAGCATTTTTCCCATTATCTCAAGCCTTTCCTGTTGACCTTATAAATAGCCCAAGTAACTAACTGAACTCCCTCCCCCTTCCTTGCTCTGCCATGTTCGGAGGAAGCGCTTACAAGGCAGAGATACCCAAATAAACCTCAAACTGGGTTGTCTATATTGCCTGCGTTTGTGTTTTGTAATCTTGCTGCTCCAATTGCCTAGGGGTGGTGGAGGGTAGGAGAAACCCAACCTTCTTGTATATGCCTTAGTCTGCAAATAGGAATAGCAGCACAGAGTTTTTACAGAGTTCACAATGCGAGTCTGAACCCTTTGATATAAAAAGAAAGTGTTGATTATTTCTCTGTACATGAAGAAAACATTTTCTGGATCTAGATACACAGACAAAATGAAAGATAGCAAGTAAGACTCATTATTATCTCTATATAGCCTCCTGACTCCCGCAGATAAATTAAACTGCAAGTATTTTTCTGCATGCCATATAACACAACATTCTTTTGAGGTAATGAGAACATTCCTATTAGAAATAAGAGGTTCATTTCTGGGGAAAATGCTGATGCTGTCACTGACCCTCTACGGGCTCCCTTTCTGGGTTTTTCCTCCCACTCTCACTTGTAACACACAAGCTAACTGTAGGTACGATGTCAGCTTTTGATACTTCAGCCTTCACTTCCACCAGTGTGGAGTTTATGTAAGGACACTTTGAAACTCAAGACCCTTCCAAATGCCAACTTTCAACATGAAAACTTAGGCACCCATAGTTCTGGAGTGCGTATTGGCAGGGCCTGGGAGAGGAAAGCCCTGAGACAGGAAGGGGTGCTACCAGATGGGGACGGCTCCCTGCCAGCACCAATCAGTCAGGGTTAAAGAGTGTCAGCATCAGGAAAACGTGATGAAATACCACCAGTGTTCTTTCTGTGTAATTCAGGTGGCTTTTCTTCTTCTTCAGCTACATACCGTAAAGACCAATCCAGGAAAGCAAAAATTGGTAACATCTGAAGTTAAGAAGACTTGTTTGGACTTTTTCCCAAGTTCCTAGCAAGACATTTTTTCTCCTCATAACTAACTTGTGTTGTCAAAGATTTTCTTGATTATCCCAAAGCTGTGTTTTTACACATTAAGGTCCAAAGCTTGAAGATCAAACGGAGAGGACAGAGCTCTTTCAGGGGATAGAGGAATAGAACTGAAAGAGCCTCCTGAAAGTCTTAGGGAGGGCAATATGACAAAATACCATAAACTGGGTGGCTTCAACAGCAGAAATGTATTTCTCACTGTTCTAGAGGCTGGGACTTCCAAGATCAAGGTGACAAGAGATTTGGTGTCTGGTGAGGGCATGCTTCCTGGTGGATAAATAGTCATCTTTGCTATGTGTCCTCATGTGGCCTTTCCATGGTTTATGCTCATGGAAAGCTGTCTCCTCCTCCTCCTCCTCCTTGTCCTCCCCCTCCTCCCCCTCCCTCTCCTCCTCCTCTTCCTTCTCCTCTTCCTCCTCCTCCTCCATCATGAGGGCCTCAGCCTTATGACCTAATATAAACCTAATTACCTCCCAAAGACCCCACCTCCAAGTATTATCACACTGGGGTTAGAACCGTAACATGAATTTGGGGGGAATGTAAACATTCAGCTCATGGCAAGAAGGCTCTGGAAAGTTCGGGTCATTGTGACAAGTTCCCTTGTTTCCCTGTGAGAAGCCTGGGAAAACTGCAAGCCTCTCATTCCTGCTATCAACCCAGCCTGGGAAAGGCAAAATAGCCATGGGTGGGGAGCCTAGGTACAGGTAGATGAGAACACACTCACAGGTTCTGATCACTCCAGTAGCCTGTGTAGACACTGCCAAGAATTCCTGGACCCTTGAGGAAGAGATCCAGAGGAGACTGGGGCTCAAATGAGAAGGCTTGGGGGTCTTGACAACTGGGGGCAGTAGCAAGATCCATGAACATTCTGGCCTTGAAACTTACAGGCTGTGGACAAGATATTTGGACTTTCTAAGTCTCCATTTTCTTATCTATACTTACCTCACAGAGGTGGCATGAGAATTACATGAGCTAGGACACCTCAGGGTGTTAGAAGAATGCTCCTGCACATAGCATGTGCTCAATGAGAGCTAGTTGTTATAAACATCAATTGCAAATACTGCCCCAAACACCAAGTAAGACGAGGCTCACTCCCATGGTTCACGGAGCAGGACCCAAGTGACCATGGGGCCAAGAGACACTGCAGCCGATGTAACAAGTGGCAAAATGAAGTGACACAGGTAACCAGGGCCAGCAAGAACCAAATGGCACTTCTCTGGAGCCAACTTATAAATGATGTTCACCTGATTTATGTCAATCAGAGAAAGAAGAGATGGAAAAACCAGAAGTAACACAGAGGAATTACCCCAACATACTATTTTAAGCTACACCAGATAGAGACACCTTTAGCTGACAAATCAAGCATTTTCTGTCAAGTGGCATGAGAAAAGGTAGTGTGAAATGGGATCCATCATGGTAAATAAAGAAAGTTCCTTTTTACACACATCCGAGCCATAGGAATGAACTGAAATCTTGCTAAATGGATATCTGGCCTTGCTTTGTAAGTCAATGAATTGAATTTTACGCATGTTTGATTCCTGTTCATCCATCTGTTGGTCCACATCTGTCAGTGGAAGTGCTAACGACCATGAGCGTTCATTGAGCGGAAGTTTCCCTGTCAACTACGGTGAGTTTTAAGATAAATTATATATACTTTTCTGATTCTAAAGACAATAAAATGTGATATTTAAATAAAATATAAAGATGAAAATTTAAATCACCACTTATCCTACCAACCAGAATTTTAACCACAGTTAACATTGTAAGGATTTACTGTTTTTATTTATGCATACATTTTATAAATTATAATCATATTATACCTAAGATATTGCATTTTCCTTTTCTACGTAGCATTGTATCATGCACATTTTTCTAGGACTTAAACTAAAAATTGGTTTGAACTCGTTGTTTTAATTTTTAATGTTTTAAATTGACATATAACAATTGTACATATTTACAGGGTACATAGTGATGCTTCAATACATGTAATGTACAGTGAACAGATCAGGGCGATTAGCATATTCATCATCTCAAACATTTATCATTTCTTTGTCTTGGGAACATTCAGTATCCTCCATCTATGTAAAACTATATAATATTGTTAAATATAGTCAACTGACAGTTGTATAGAACAGTAGAACTTACTCTTCCTACCCAGCTGTAATTTTATAACCATTAACAAATCTCTTCCTATCCTCCCCCTTCTCCTTCCCCTTGTCAGCCTTTAGTATCCTCTGTTCTATTATTATTAATTTTTTTTTTTTTTTGAGACAGAGTCTCGCTCTGTTGCCCAGACTGGAGTGCAGTGGCACGATCTCAGCTCACTGCAAGTTCCACCTCCCAGGTTCATGCCATTCTCATGCCTCAGCCTCCCGAGTAGCTGGGACTACAGGCACCTGCCACCACGCCTGGATAATTTTTTGCATTTTTAGTAGAGATGGGGTTTCACTGTGTTAGCCAGGATGGTCTTGATTTTCTGACCTCATGACCTGCCCGCCTCGGCCTCCCAAAGTGCTGGGATTACAGGCATGAGCCCTCTGTTCTACTCTTTACTGGAACTGTATGTTAAGTGGAATAAGCCAGGAAAAGAAAGTTAAACACAACATGTTCTCATCTGAATGTGGAAGATAAAAAATTTGATCACATGGAAATCATTTTAATGCCTGTTTAATATTCCATTATGTGAGTAAATCAAAATTTATTAAACTTTTCCTTTATTAAAATGTAAAATTTGAACTCCTGACCTCATGATCCACCCGCCT